>NC_052482.1:5713651-5985976 GCF_009730915.1 Dioscorea cayenensis subsp. rotundata
TGTGCTTTTTCACATATTGCTGCAAGGGATGCCCAATCAAGCCTTCAGCTTAGGAAGTTATTGTAGGCGATGTTGTTGATCAAGGCCTTCATCTCTAGTGGGGTATATTCTTCTTGTACTACAACATGCACCACACCAGATCATCTTATATTTCTATGGTCTTGTGGTTTGTTATGTGGAACTTCAAAATTTGTTTATTGTTTGAAAATTTCTATATAGTGAGACATTATTTTAGCTAAATAATTAGTGACTATTTTGTTCAATTACGATTGTCAATTATTACAGATTAGTACAAGCGCTTTCATGTTAGCGTAAAATAGTAGAATTTCTATTGTATTATTAGCTATCTGGGTAATTTTTGTTAGTGCCTTCTGGAAATTAGTGAAGTTTGAATTTACTCATCACACTGGAGTTTTGATTTTAATATAAAATATTTTGTTTTATGACATGAGAAGGCTCTTTATTTTTCATTTAATATCCATTATTTTTTTCATTTTTAAGAAAAAAGCAATATTTAATATTGAATGATATACATGATAGAGGAGATTTTATATAATAAAAGGTGTAAAATTTTCATTTACATATATCATCACCCAAGTTAAAATGTGAAAGATTGTTTCAGGGGGTGGCAAGTAAAATAAAATTAGAGTGGGTTACAAGGTATTTTTGACAATTGAGTGTGGCATTTATTTTCACTATTTCTTCATAGGGTAGCAATTACTTGTAGACCGTGTTTGAAAACTGAAACTTGTGCAGATCAAGTCGTGCTACTGAGGTATGCTCTCTTCATTAAAGGAATAATGGCCTGAATAGCTACTTGTCTGAGAAAACGCTCTTTTATTTGCTTTGATTGGCATAAATTTATTGAATCTGTATGTTTCTTGCACATGGTGTGATGCATGTTTTGTTTTCATGTCAGCCTTTTGATGGGTGTGATGCCTTGTAAACACAAGACCTGTTATTTATTATTATTTTCAATTAATTAGCTAAATATTTTGCATCTTCTTAGGCAGCAAATGCTAACTTATTCTAGTTTGCTGCTTTCATTGCATTGTGCAGAGCAAAACTTGAAACTTTCCTGGTTAATTCTATGGAAGGAGGTCTTATTTCAGATGGTGTTATAGCTCAGGATATTAACCAAGCATCGTCTTTTTGGCGTATTAGAGAGGTTAAATATTTTATGAATGGCTCGGAATTGCGTAATTTTTCAATTACCGCTTTGAAGACCCCGATCGTAGCAGTTCTTTTGTCTAAGTATATTCAAATATTTCAGTGAGGATGATTTATATGATTTATTTTAATTTTGATAGTGTTTCTTTCTTCTAAGGTGCATATGCACATGGCAGTTAAAACAACCAAAATGCATGTTGTGATGACCTTCAGAATCAGGCAGAAAATATTGGATACTTTGGCAAAATTTCATGTCTGAATAACTAGTTACAGTTTTGTGAGTGAGCGCATGAAAGCAAATTATATGCTTCAGGTAGGAGGATACATAAATTGTAGTGCATAGGAATTTGTGGTTGTTAATGTTTAGATGATTGTGAAATGTGTCTTTGCAAATTGCTTAGTTGCAAGTTTTAATCTAGAGGTTGATGTTAAAGAATTTTGTCTGAATGTTGACTACTCTTTCTGAAGTTCAAATTAAGCTTGAATTGTAGTTGATGATTTATTTTGTCTTTACACTTGGCACCAGACCTGCTATTTATGCCATACTCTTGAAAGAAGTTAAGTTTTAGTTAATTAATAAGTCGGCTGATTTTCTGTGCCATTTTGATTTGTTGCAAAATGGCCTAGATCCTTAGTGTAGTTGGTTCAGCAAGCCATTATCTATTGGAATAAGTAGCCAGTGATGTATGTGATTTAATAGATCTTACTTTAACATATTACTAAATTCTTAAAACATTTGATGCGTTGAAATTTGCATGATAACTTTTCAAACAATCAATCAACATGCTATTATGTGATTATGTTTCCCATAAATTATAAAAATGGTCATTACTGAAAAGAACTGCAACTAATGACAAAAAAATGTGAGTGACCCATGTTATATACTGAATGAACTCTGTGTTGATCTACATTTTGTTCACTTAACTAATTCAAGTTTGTATTTTGTTTAAAGGAAGGCAGGACGTTAATTATTCTAACTATTGGACTTAATTTATTTGCATATTTTCCCCTGTATAAGGGCATTTTATCAGTCTATAATTTACTAAGCTAAAAATGCCAATCTTGAAGTAAATGTTATGATAATTGTATTGTTTGCAGGGTATACCAGAAGCTTTGATGAAAGCTGGAGCCGTCTACAAGTATGACTTGTCATTGCCTGTTGAAAAACTCTATGACATTGTTGTACAGATGCAACTTCGGCTTGGTTGTTGACTCTTTTTCTCTGTATTTATCATTCCAGTGAGATTTATAATCATATGTTTTGTTAGGGATCTGAACACCTTGAATCTCAATATCCTCTTATCAACTACACAAAATATTTTCTTACATATTTTAAACCACATTATCAGGAAGTTCTGCGAAGGTATGTGGATATGGTCACCTTGGGGATGGTAACTTACACCTAAATATTTCAACGCCTAACTATGATGACAATGTAGATCCTTCTTGCTGTATTTTTTGCAGATCTTATGGAAAAATAGATGTTTTATGAATGCTTTTGTCTACATTCTGAATGCTGCAGGTCTTTTCTCAGATAGAACCCTTTGTCTATGAATGGACAGCAGCACATACGGGAAGCATAAGCGCAGAGCATGGCATAGGGCTGATGAAAGCTGATAAAATTCATTACAGCAAGTCTACAGAAACTGTAATTGCTATCCTGGCCTTTTCCTTCACACCTAAATTATCAATGATAATAATTACCTTTCCTTGGCTTTTATTACTTCAAGAATATATAATAGATTCCGTTATGTGTAGGATTTGAGCAACTAACCTCTTCTGTAATGTGGTGAATACTACTAGCCTAATAATGTAGGATTTTTAAACTTTCACATTTTTGTTGTTGCTGATTAAATAGAAAATTTTGGATGTCACAGCCATTACTTGGAACACGTGATGAAATAATTTACTTAGAGGGTCCTTTGGATGAGGATATGAGTGTAATTTTGGCGAATGCCATGAAATCTGAACATCAATTCCATTTGACTTCACTCCTGATATATAGTCTGCAGTACTGCATGTGACAGATTAAACTATCATTTACCTAGTTCACTTCCAAAAAATTTAAAGCGTCAATTTTTAGATTAGTATTATGCGCCCCATACATTGCTCTTATCACATGTGAAAAATAAATTTGCTAGTCAGTGCCACTGGCCTGCTCACTTTATATTATGCTAGAACATTGAACTCGAGCCTTCTTCCAGAACTTTGGGTGAATTTTAATGTAAAAGTACATTGAACACTTCTTTTTCTTTTTCCCAATCACCAGAATGGTTAGATAGAAGATTATTTTATGTTTAAGAACTTATGGTGCAAACTTTGTGACATTTATTTATCTAATGTTCTATATGCTACTTATGTATTCAGGTGAGATTAATGGCTTCTATTAAGAAGTTAGTGGACCCCAATGGCATAATGAATCCTTACAAAGTTCTTCCTCAATCTATTCTCCATGATATATGAGGTAAGTTGTTTCACAGAGAGTAGGACAAATAGAATACAGATTCATATTCTGATTAGGTGAAGATGTTGCAATGACAATCAAGGTATATTAAACATAGATTTTAGAAATAACCATAACTAGAAAATAGATCATAGAATGAACTCTGCCTTATATAAAGAAATAAAAGAATTTCAGAATCTCATTAGTTGTGCAGAAAAGTTGTTAAATTGTGTCACAGAAAATTTGTATTTTTATTGAATGTAATGTATATGCCAAAGGTCTACATATATGCAATGAATTTCCTTATGTAGCTCAAAGTTGGGACATTTGTTGGAAGATTTTTATGTATGTTAAATTTTATTTTTTGCCATATACTACTGTCTCAAATCATAGCTTCTTTATACTACAGCCACTCAATGATTCCTGTGTTAAATTTTATCAACTGAAAATATTATAAACAATTACCAACATGCATTGTTTATTATGACAACTGAATTTAGTATACTGTTTCCATGTGAAATTTCATTCTGCAGCCTGTATTTGAACTGCAACTCAAATATATGGAAAAATTGGTGCATGACTCAAGGAGATTGTTTTTGTGCATATCTTTCATAGCCGAATTTTTAAAATACTTCCACCAAGAGATACCTAGGAATTTTTGTGCATATCTTTCGTGTAGGGCATTTCATTATGCTCTTTCTTCTATCCTTGTTATTTTGAGAAAGAAACAAGTGCATTCATCTGTATATGCTGCCATTTTATATTTCTATAATAAAAAAAATATGCATGAGATTATAAATAATACATCTATTATGTTATTGTACTCCTAATTCTCTCTCTCTTAATTACTGAAAACCAGGATTCTGAGCAAAGCATTAGCTGCTGCAAAGGATGGCATATTTGTAAACGAGCCTTAGTGTTTCTCTTCATATTACGGACAACATGCTGATACTCATAAATTTGATGAAGTAAATTCATAAGATAATTGCCGTGCTTCCCGAACTTCATGTACTATTATCTCAATAGCTGAAGAAGAAGATTATGCTAGTTAGAGTGAACTGTGATAAGAAACTTAGCGACATATCTATGATTGAGTTCTGCAAGAGTTATGTTGGGTTTGGTTATATCCAAATCATCTTAGTTGACTTAACTACATTGATTGGACTTAAATGGTATTTTGATAATTTCTTTTATGTAATGAGAAATATACTTATATGGTCAAATAGGTGGCGATCGCAAAGATTTACAAGGGTTAGCTTTTGTATAAATATTTCAAAAAATAAAAATAATAAAATAATTTTTCGTGGCTGTGTTTGAACGTTTTCGAACTCATTTGCTTCGTGGGTGTTGGTACTCGTGTCCGTTAAGACAGTTTTTAGACTTTATAAATACCCTCTCCAAGCATTTAAAAATAACAATGTTTGTATTAATTAAATGAATCTTTAAGAAAATTTCTCAACATTGTCATTCTTTCTTCAACCTTTTCAAGTGAGTTTGAAAACAAACAAAAGAGTGTAATTTTGTTTTTTAATTAGTAGATATTATATCTTAAAAAATTATTATTTTTTAAGATTATTTACACCTAGTGAGAGAAATAATATTCAAATTCATTTGGTTTGTGAGTGTTGGTACTCATGTCCGTTAAGAGGGTTTCTAGACTTTATGAATGCCCTCTCCAAGCATTTGAAAATAACAATTTTTGTATTAATTAAATTAACTTTTAAGAAAATTTCTCAACATTGTCATTCTTTCTTTAACCTTTTCATGTGAGTTCTTAAGAAAACAAAGAGTATAAGTTTGTTCTTCAATTAATTGATATTGTATCTTAAAAAAAAAAAATTATTTTTAATATTATTTACACCTAGTGAGAGAAATAATATTTAAGAGACAACTTCTCTTCTCTAGAAGTGATTCTTCTACACCATTCAATTATCATCTTTTCTTCTTTCATTCTTTACTTTGGTTGGATTTTCTGTCAAGTTGCCACATTTGGTGCATTGATATTATCCTCAACAATGTCAACTTTCTTAATCAGATCATTCTCTTATGCAGTAGAAAGACTGAAGTCGTTTAATGGGATGAAAAACAAGTGGTGGGGTATGAAAATTTAATACCAATTATGTTGTAAAATGTAGGATCGAATAGAGCAGTACAACAGTAAAATAAATAAAAGGAATGCTGGAAAAATAAAGAACACAAAGATGTTACGTGGAAAACCCCTAAACAATTAGGGTAAAAACCACGGGCAAAGATAGAAGAATTTACTAAGTGGGAAAATTGCAAAAGTTACAAACTCTCTAATAACAAGGAGAAAACCAGAATTCTCTCTTATACTAGAAGATTGGACTAACTCTCAAAATATTTTTTTCCACACTTTTCTTCTCTCTCTAATTTTTTCTCACTCTCACTTCTTCACTTGATTCTTCACTCAAGGTTGTGTCTAGAATGAGAATAAGCTTCCCATACTTATAGGCCAACTAAAACCACCATTTTCCTTTAATATGTGGGCACTAATCCATGGGTTAAGATCATGGTTTAGGTTCTAATGGTTTAAGTAAGCCATTAGTTTATAATCCATGGATTTGTTCATTGGTTTTGGGCTAATGGTTTTGAGCAATTAGTTTAGGGCCAAAGTTTTGTAGGAGATAGTTTTAGCCAACAATTCTCCCACTTGAAGATTTGATTGAAAGACAATCAGATCTTCACACCATTCTTTCTATCTTGCCATTCGATGTTGCTTACGTCTCTGTCAGACCACAAGAGGATCGACACCATATGAATCTGTCAGCGTTGATTGCTTTTGTCATAAAGTCTGCTAGGTTGTCCTTGGTATAGATCTTGTGCATGTCCACTGTACCTTCTTCCACTTTCTCACGAACGAAGTGGTACTGAACTCTGATATGTTTTGTCTTTGAATGAAATGCTGGATTCCTTGCAAGATGCAATGCACTCTGGTTGTCACAATATAGAGTGATGTTCTCTTGTTTGTGCCCGAGTTCTTCCAACACCATCTTCAACCACACTCGCTTCTATCGCTTGTGTAGTCGCCGGATACTCTGCTCGTCGTTGACGTAGCCATGGTCGGGATCGTAGTTTTGAAACCCGACTCACAGCCTCCTCCCCGCTAGTGTGAACACATATCCGATGAGTGGATTTGCTTTTATCAAGATCGCCTGCATAATCAGCATCAACATATCCACTGACAGTAAAGTCAGATCCCCCATAACATAATGCAACATCTGAGGTTCCCTTTATATATCTGAGAATCCTCTTAACAACACTCCAATGCTCTCGACCGAGATTCGCCATATACCCGACTTACCACTCCCCTATCGCATGTGCAATGTCCGGGTCTTGTACGGATCATGGCAAACATTAGGCTTCCCACGCGATGCATACGGTACTCGAGACATCTCCATCCTCTCTTCTTCACTCGCTAGGACACATACTTGAGGATAACTTGAAATTAACGAGAAGTGGGGTAGAAATTGGCTTTACAATCTTGCATGTTGAACCGCCGCAAGATCTTCTTCGAGATAAGTCTTCGAGAAAGCCAAATCTTCCTATTATTTCTGTCTCGGTGAATTTGCATCCCTAGAATCTTGTTTGTCTGGTCCCAAGTCCTTCATTTCAAACTCCCTAGCCAATTGTGCCTTCAACTCCCGGATACGATCTTTGTTGGGGCTCGCTACCAACATGTCGTCAACATACGACAACAAGAAGACAAAAATCTTCTTCAAACCTCTTGACATATGCACAAGGGTCTGCGATTGAATCATCTGTATCCAAGGCTCATGATGAAGGAATCAAATCTCTTGTACCAACATCTTGGCGCCTCGCTTTAGACCGCATGCAGATTTGTTCAACCTCGAAAACCAAGTTCTCTTTTACCTTTTTCTTCAAAACCTTCCGGTTTGGAGCATATAAATTTCTTCTTCAAGATCTCCATGAAGAAATGCGCTTTTGACATCTAATTGCTCAAGTCTGCAAGTCAAATGTAGCACACATCGCCCGGGACTACTCGGGATCTGTTGTGAGTCGAACCACAGTGAAAAATATTTCATCAAGTCAATACCTTCCTTCTGAGCATATCCTTTTACCACCAATCTAGCACGATAACGATCTACTTGATCATCACTATTACGCTTTGATCTTGTAGACCCATTTGTTGCCAATGGATTTTCGCCCTTGTGGTAGCGACACCAGTTCCCATGTCTTATTTTTATGAAGAGCTTCAATTTCTTCTTCCATTGCTTCCATCCACTGAGATGCATCTGAACTGTTCAGTGCTTCTTGAAGAGTTGATGGCTTTCCATCCTCAGTTAGAAGACAGTACGCAATATTACCCTCCATAATATAGTCAGAATGCCAACTTGGTGCCTTTCTTGTACGAGTTGACCGCCGAACTTCTGGAACTTCAGATTCAGCTGGCTCTTGTACCTCGTGCTCTGGTGTAGCTTCGACTTCTTTTCTACTGCATCGTTGTAGTCTCTGTGCTTTCTTTTGAAGTACTTTCACCATCTACTTGCTCTTGTTCTTTATCTTCTATGAAGATAACATCCCTGCTGATTACAACCTTATGGGCAGTGGGATCCCACAGCGTGTACCCTTAACACCATCAGCATATCCTAAGAACATACATTTTCTGAATTTTGGATCCAGTTTGGTAGTTTCTTGGGTATTGTACATTACATATACAGGACTTCCAAATATTTTAAGGTTTGAATAATCAATCGGCTTTCCAGTCCCACATCTCCATCGGTGTCTTCAACTCGATTGCGATTGATGGGGCCCGATTCACCACATAACAGTGATCTGGGCTGCATACGCCCGAAGCGTCTTGTCTAAAGCCTGCGACTCCCAACATAGCTCTTGTTTTTTCCAACAGAGTCCTGTTCATCCGCTCTGCCACTCCATTTTGTTGAGGAGTGTATGCTGTAGTGAACTGCCTTTTGATGCCTTCTTGCTTGCAGAATTCATCAAATTCTTTGCTAGTATATTCTCCTCCATTATCAGTCCTCAAACACTTGATCTTCTCGCCAGATTCAAGTTCCATCCGCGCTTTGTAAAATTTGAAGACTTGAAACACATCAGCCTTCCTCTTGATAGGGTACACCCAACATCTCCTGGAATAGTCATCAATAAATGATACAAAGTAATTTGCTCCTCCCAGTGATGTAACTGGTGCTTGCCACACATCAGAGTGAACCAATTCTAGAATTGCTTTGCTTCTAGAATTAGATGTGTTGAACTTGAGTCGATGCTGCTTGCTTACAATGCAATGTTCACAAAAGGGTAGTGTTACCTTTGTGAGACCTTGAAGTAGATTCCTTTCTGCAAGAATCTTCATTCCTTGCTCTGACATGTGTCCAAGTTTCCTGTGCCATGTCATTGTGCATCTTTCACTTGGACTACTTGTGGCAACTGAAGCTTCTCCTTCTTGTAAAGTTTCTCCCTTCAGCATGTATAGATTTGCAGCTATCTTTTCTCCCTTCATGCATACAAGCGCTCCTCGAATTATCTTCATGATCTTGTTTTGAACTTCAATTTTGCAACCAAGATCATCAAGTTGTCCTATAGACAACAAATTCTTCTTGAGGCCCTCCACATGTCGGACTTCTTGTATGGTCCAAACCGTGCCATCGTACATCTTCAGTTTGATAGTGCCAATGCCAACGATCTTCAAAGCTTGATCGTTATAGCTGTACACAGATCCCCCAGAGATAGGTTCATACTGATGGAACCATTCTCTTCGGGAGGTCATGTGAAAAGTGGCTGCTGAATCAAGAAGCCATACATCAGTAAATCTTTTACCTGATGTAGTTGCTGCTTCACACACCATGGCTTCTCCATCATCTGAAGTGTTTGCAACATTCCCTTGAGGATTGGAATCCTTTTTATTTAGACTCCAACAATCCTTCTTCAAGTGACCTTTCTTGCCACAGTGGTAGCACTTGAAAGTCTTCTTACTCCTCGACTTTGATCTACCACGATTGTAACTCCCACTAGATTCACGTTCTGTTGGTCTTCCTCTCGTCACCATCAAAGCCTCCGCTTGTTGTGAACTTGCTAGCTTGTCTTCCTTGTTCTTGCGGCGACTCTCTTCCTCCAGAACAACAGCTGCAATATTGTCAAAAACTAGACTGTCCGTGGGGACATTATTTGTTAAGTTGATGACGAGTTGATCATACGAATCTGGTAGACTTTGGAGTAGAATTTCTGCACGTTCACTTGACTCTATTGTATGTCCCAATGTTGTGAGTTGGGAAAATAGAGTGTTCAGTGTATTCATGTGTCCCGTCACTGAAGTAGATTACCCGCCATACGAAAGTATAGAGTCTCCTTTTAAGGAAAAATTTTTGTTGTGGAGTGACTTGGCCTCGTACAACTTAGTGAGGTGGTCCCGGATCTCTTTTACGCCGTCTTCTTCTCCGCTATGCTTGATAGAACTCCATCGCCAGAGTGCGAGATGAAGATCGAGAACAGCGTTCCGTCCCATCTCATTCCACTTATCATCTTTGACCTCACCTGGTCTTTTCGGTGATGGCCGCCAGCGGTTGTCCTTCCTCGGGATTGCCTTTTATCTTCGACTTCCACAATGAGAAATTACTCCACTGAATTTTTTTCAATCTCATATTTTGCCGCCATTGCTTCTATTAGAAATTGCTGCAAGAGAGCGATGTCGATCTTTCAAAAGGTGAATAATTATCCAACTTATTTTTCCGATGTGAGGATCCACTAATAGTGGCAACCACGAGAGCATACGATAAGTAGATATATTACACCAAGATCTCAGCTCGATACCACTTGTTGTAAAATGTAGGATCGAATAGAGCGATCGACGATAAAAATAAATAAAAAGGAATCTTTGGAAAAAATAAAGAACACAAAGATGTTACGTGGAAAAACCCCTAAACAATTAGGGTAAAAACCACGGGCAAAGATAGAAGAATTTACTAAGTGGAAAAATTGCAAGAGTTACAAACTCTCTAATAACAAGGAGAAAACCAGAATTCTCTCTTATACTAGAAGATTGGACTAACTCTCAAAATATTTTTTTCCACACTTTTCTTCTCTTTCTAATTTTTTCTCACTCTCACTTCTTCACTTGATTCTTCACTCAAGGTTGTGTCTAGAATGAGAATAAGCTTCCCATACTTATAGGCCAACTAAAACCACCATTTTCCTTTAATATGTGGGCACTAATCCATGGGTTAAGATCATGGTTTAGGTTCTAATGGTTTAAGTAAGCCATTAGTTTATAATCCATGGATTTGTTCATTGGTTTTGGGCTAATGGTTTTGAGCAATTAGTTTAGGGCCAAAGTTTTGTAGGAGATAGTTTTAGCCAACAAATTATCCTTGTTGAAGGTGGCATACGTTCTCTATGAGTATTATTTGTTTGAGAATGACAACAACAACAACAAAAGCCTGATAGAGAAGTGAGAGAAATGCCTGGAAGATAACTATATTTGCCTAATGTGGATCTTTCACTCATTATCCACTGATCTCTTTGATGGTTTCCATCATCACAAGACAGGGATGGTATGTGCAAGAAAGGGCCAAAGAAATGCTTTTTATTGAAAGGAAAAAACTGAAAGCAAAAAAGACGACAAAAAGACAAGAAACTAAACTGACAACAAAAAAGGAAGAAAAAGCTGGAGAAAAGGAGAGAGAAACGAAACAAAGAGATTACATAGTAAAACCATTAGCTGAAAAAGGTTTCAAAAATCCAACATGGTTGATCTCTGCGATGGTGGTATAAGGTAATATCGTGTAAGCTTGATCCTAGCATTGCTAACTTCTTAGCTACTACTGCCTAGCTGCGGGGGACAAAAGACATGTCTGGATTACCTGCTTGTGCTAAGATATCAATAATGTTATGAACCCAATCATCATTACGCCACGAATGAGTTCCACAACCAGCGTACACTACATCACAAAGATCCTTGCTCGCAGTAAAAATGTGGTGTATGATAGTGCCCTGATTGGTGACAATATTAAGAGCTAGAAGGAGAGCTTTGGCTTCCACAATTAGATCAGATTCGGCCAGTGTTGGACAACTTCGTGCTAGAAGAACGAATGAGTTATGATTCACCACAATGAAGCCCAGCCTTCCAGGGATAGAATTACCTTTTAGAATTCCTGCAGTAAGTAAGAATGGGCCATCAGAAGAATTAAAATTGTTCAATAGGAGGTATTTGTCATGATGACGAGTGAGAGGTGAGGTGAATTCCCTAACTTGGGCGACTGTTTTGCTGGTGATTATTAAAGGCTCAAAGGATTCTGATTTGAAGATGTAATTACATCTCTCTTTCCAAGTGTACCAAGCTCCTACTGTAATGATGGATTTAAGGAAAAGAGAAGATGAAGCTTGAAGATTTGTCAGCCAAGATCCTGTAGAAAATTCATCCATGAATTGTATGTTCTTATTAAGAATTCTTCCCAAATGAATCCAAACCGTCTGAACCTTGGGACAGAACTTGAACAAGTGCTCAGTGGATTTCAACTTCAAGCCACATAATACACAAGAGATTGAGGATTGTGAACCCAAATTCAGAGAGTATAAATAAGCTTGAGTTTTAATCTTGCCTCTGAAACAGCCATATGAAATGTTTTGCACGGGGAGCAATATGAAGGTGCCAAATTTAATTCCATCCTTCCCAAAAATGGTCTTGAGAAGCATTGGAATTAAGATAAGAGTAAACCATTGTTGAAATTTTGTTGCGTTTTGAAGAAGGGAACCAGATTCAATGACCATTGTTATGAGAACTAATCAAACCATGATTTAAAAAGATAGCTGCATAAACATCTCCAAAGATGAGGTGGATATTAGCATGATTCCACATAATGCCATTATGAAGATCAGACAGATGGATATACTCAAGGTTAACATATGCCTCTAAAAACCAGGAGTAAGTAGGTGGAGTATTATCAGACCAAAAATTTAAAATGCCATACTTATATCGGACAATATCCACCCAAATATGATTGTAATCATTGAGGTAATTGAGAACATTTTTAGCCATAAGGGAGATTTTAGCAAAGTTGAGATTTCTAATAGACAAGCCCCCCTCGGTCTTGTTAAGGGTTATGGAATTCCAAGAAACCGAGCAAATGGCATTTCGATTGTTATCCCTCGACCAGGAAAATCTCCTAACTAGCTTGGTTGTCTGACTCAAAATTGCATCAGGAACAGGATACACAGAGAGATTCTAACACCGCCGATCACTAGATTTTGTTTTACTTTATTTTGTATTTTTATTTTCATATCATGTATCCAGTTTTTATGCCAAGGGTTGATCATGTCGAGTTTGTACCTATTTTTGAGGCATTTAGTGAATTTTATTTTCTATTTTGTTATTTTATTTTTTGACCTTAAAGTCTTCTCACTTGTACTAGTAGGATTTTATTGCAACACCCAAACATCCTCAGTTGTAAAGGGGATGCTCACTCGGTCTTTTATTGATCTTGAGTGACTCCGACCACTTTGGCACATCAAAGGACACACCATGCCAGTTTCAAGGACTAATGGCATTCATATGTGCCCTTTGATGGAAAGAAGAAAAGAACTGGAAAGAGCTACCTCTTTTAAGCGTGAAAGCCACATTTATGGGGTTATGTGAGGAAAAGGCTACTTTAGAAGTTGTGTGAAGCTACGATCTTGAAAAGAAGAAGTTATTTGAGAATTTTTACTATTAAAGTCTTGTAGGCCAAAAGAAGCAAAGTAGAGATTTGTAACCCACACATAATCAATAACCTTGAATAGAGTTTGAACTATTTTTGGAACTTGGAATTTTAAGCAATCTTCTACTGTTCACCCGTTTTGTCTTGAAACTCCCCATGCTTGAGCACCCGAAGTCTTGCACTTTTTCCTCTTAGTTTGTAATATTTTCTTTTTGCTTGAGGATAAGCAAAAGCCTAAGTGTGGGGAAATTTGATGAGTGTACAATTGTTCATTATTTTATGTCGTTTTGTATACTCATTAGGCATGCATTAGAGTTATATTGTGGAATTCGATGTTAAACATGATGTATTTTGCATTCTCAGGCTTCAAGCAGTGCTCAAAAGTAAGAGAGAGCCAAAAGAAGTGCTCTAAAGCCAAAATGATGAAGGTGGAGCTCTCTCGACATCAATCAAAGAAGGAAAATGCAAACACACTTATTTACGGGTACCTTATGACCATTCTTAGTGAGTAATCCTCTTCCAGAGGACCTTGCAAGCATGCTTATACCCTTAAGGATGAGCATAAAGATATTCAGAGGGGCTAATGGGCAAGACTTACACCCATAAGTGTAACCATAAGGATCATCCAGAGGAGCTTACAAGCAGAGCTTATACTCCTAAGGGTGATCACAAGGGCCATACAGAGAAGCTTATGGTCCAGCATTTATAGCCGTCAGCTAGACCGTAACACAAGACAGAAGACCTTACGGACAGGACTTACGAATATAAATAATCCCATAAGGCTCACGAACCAACATTTCCAGCACCTTACAGCCATGTCCTTAATCCAATAAGCAGCTCGTAAGTGGCAAAGTATAAATATTCCTAATGAGGGTTTCTAGGGCATCTTTTATACATTTTGGACGCTAGGCTAAGGGGAAGAAAAGAGGTGAATCTCTAGGGCTTTTGAGGCGATTCTAGAGGTAGATTCAACCCATCTATCTTGGAGAAGAAAAATTACAGCCATCAAGGTTAGCTTGGTGGCGTCCGTGAAAAGTTATTGGGTGTTCTTCGGCAACCATCTTCCAATACGATTAAGAAGGGAATTTTCATGTCTACTTTTATTCTCTTCGTGTCTTGTTGTTTAGATACTTTTCCTCCATTAATGGAGGACTAATTTTGTAGATGTTTGGGCATAGTTGAACTCTAGGGTTTTATTTTATTTGATATTGGTTGTGGATCTTGTTGATTTAATTGTTTCTTAATTGCAATCTATGTTATTTGAATCTAATTGCGTGTTTTGTATGGATTGATTGCTATTAAGGTGAAATCTCTAGTTCTTATGTTTGATGCGCTTTGTGACGAGTAAAAATACCAACCTAGTATATACATGCCACAATTAAAGGGGATTGTGAGTAAGCCTAACAATAGGGCACTTTGGAGTTGAAAGTTATCCTTCCTCAATCCTCTCGAGTGAATTAACAAGTAATTCCATGCTCTTTTCAATCATAGGGAATAGATTTTAGGAGAAATCACACTTCTATTCTGTATGGGATTAAGGGCAATCACTTTGCAAGAAGGGTTGTCTACTTATTAAATTCTTGTTAATTCACATTGAGATTTTATAGAGGACAATGCGATTGTGGGGTGTCTATATTAGCACTATACTGAATCAATTGCTAATTGCCCTTGCAATAGGGGTTTAGTATATTTTAGGATTTTTCTCAGTTTAAATAGGATTGCATATTTATACAACCTTTGTCTTGAACTTAACAAACCCAAGAAGGACACTATGCTTGGGCGTCCTTTCTTCCCCTGATTTCTCGACTTCTTTTACTTCCTATCTCTTGCTTTTTAGTATTGTTCACACACACCACTACTTTCTTTTAGGCTAATTTTCAAGATAGAAATTAGTACTAAGTATTCTCGATCTTCCCTGTGGATCGATACCCTGCTTTTGAATACTTTATTACACTATCAACTCTCATTTATCACTTTTTGGATAATTTTCCTTATTTTTAGAGATTTTGTTAGAGATATTTTATATTAACTCTCCTATAAATATTACTTTCAATTAAAATTATAAGATTGAACTAAACTCCCAAGGGATAGATAATATAGGTTTTTTTTTTAGTTATGGAACTAATATAGTTTTTGATATATTAATATGAACTAAATTTCGAAAGCTAGGGGAGTAGGGGAATGTAAACTATTTTGGGTTTACATTATTGGAGTAACTCTGTATAGATATCGAAGAATTTTTTTTATACCAATTGAGGGCAATCCTAAAAAATAATTCAATATAAGAATTCATATAAATATTTTTATGACAAAAATTAAAATTCAAGATTTGAATCTATGTATAATTTTCTAAAAAATTAGTTATGATTTTATTTTAATATGAGGCATTACGAAAAAAATTAGTTTTAAAATTTTTTATATAATTTTAACAAGAACTTAATTAAATTTTAATTCAATAAAAAAGATATTTCTAAAATTTTTAAATAATTTGAATTTATCTAAATTTAATTTAAATTTATTAAGAGATAAAAAACTAAAATTCCAAATTAATCTCTTTCCTAGTCTCAATTCTTTCTCAAACCTTCTTGCTCTCTCATCATTACTAGGGTGCCTCTCTTTTGGTTGTTGTTGCCACCACCGCATCTTTCCTCTCTTACCTCATATCTCCATATACATCATTACTATCTCATCTTTGTTCCATTTCTTTATTACGAAGTTTAAGTAGAGTTTAGTTATCCTTAATTTTTTTTCCCAAGTAATTACTCTATCAAAGATCTTGTGAATCTCTAAGTATTTATATCTGTGTCCCCATGGTGTAGTACCTGGTTCATAAAATGTTGATTTGATTTTGTTGATCTTGTTCCTTTAATTTCTTGATTTGCTTCCAATTTTTTTGTTTTTCTTGTCCGGTGATGTTGGTGCAATAGGGATGGTAATATTGGATCAACCGTTTCAATTGGGAGAAGATTGACATCAAATTAAACATTAGTTTAAGGTCTTCAATAGTTGAAGAGATTTATTTTCTTTTCAAAGATTTACCTCTAGCAATTATTTTTGTGTTCTTTTGATTCAGCTATATATTTTTTTATCATTAATATTTTATTAAAGCCCTTATTGAGGCAAGCTCTAGGCACCAATAAATATGATGGAGACAAGAGTTACATTAAGAGTTTGAATGGAAACTACAAGCAATTCTATATTTTGATATAATTTTTTTAAGATTCTAAGTTTTTAATGTCATTGGAACATTTTATGATATTAAAATTTGTTAGTCCATGAGGTTAGTTTGTGAGTGTAAGTTATGTTAATTGTGGAACTTTTATTTTTGGATGACAATATTGATTTAATTTTGTTTATGATATATTTCACAAGTTACTCATAATATAGTATCTCTAATAAAGGTTTTAGATTTAAATATTATTTAAAAATCAAATTTTAACAATTTATATAATTTATTAAAAAATATTTAATAAAATGTGGTATGACAAATAACAATTATGTCAAAAAAAAAACACGATTGTTTGTGACACTATAAAAATATTACAAATGATATAGTTGTCAATGAATTATGACTTTACAAAAAAATTAATTTATGACATATTTTTTTAACAATTATGCATGCCATAAAATAATTATTTTCTTGTGACATTTATATTTTTGTCATATAATTAAATAACAAATATATTTAATGATAATACAAATTTAATAACGAATATTCATTATTACGAAAAATACCGTTTCATCAGTAAGTAGTACACTTTTTTTAAAATATATAGTGACATTCAACATTTTTTCTATATATGGACGCTATCCTATCAAAATAGGTAACAAACATTTTTGTCATCTATTATTTAAAGGACAAAGCAATGTCACAAATGATAAAAGTTTACCTCATATTTAGTAACAATTCATACCATTTTATGACAAATTGGCTCATTATTTCGTGAGAAAAATGCATGTCACTAATGACCCTACAATAAGTAGGTGTGAGCAGAACCGAGTACCCAATCTGGTTTTCAAAACCGGATAAGGTACCAAAAACAGGGTGCCCGGTTTAAACTGGATGGTATATCGGATATCTGGATCCAAATTTAAGTTTTAGTGGCCTTATGGAATTTTTTTATATATCTAATAACATTAGATGAAAAACATTCTCCGCACAACAAAAATAATAAAAAATTTTATCAATCCTAAGCAATAAAATAAATCAAATATTTTTAGAAGCATTAAACGTCTCATCAATAATGAAGTTAGAGAGAAAATGGGGCGAGAAGGATCAATAATGAAGTTAGAGAGAAGATGGGGACGAGGAGGACTAACAAAGATGAATTAAAAGGAAAAATAAATTTAAACAGATTAGATTAGAGAATTAGATATTTTTTACTATTAGCCCCTTGTAAAATTTAATTTGTTAATGTATTTATAGAATTAAAGGGATTTGATTATTAATTTAGATTTTTTACTTTTAACCCACGTAAAATTTAAATTTATTAATATATATATATATATATATCAGAATATATAGAAAACTAGATTTGATTCAGATATCCAGTTTTTATTTTCTCCAGACCCAGATTTGATCCGCTTTTTATCTTAAAAAACAGTGCAAATACGACAAAATGCGGTGATGGCAAAACAATGTCACAAAAGATTTTTAATGACAAAAATATATTATTTTACGGTATTATTACATATGTCAATAATTAACAAATTAGTTGTAGTACGCCTCAAGTCGAATTACATTCTATAGCTTATTATATTTATCCTCAAATTAAATCAATACACACTATTTTGGTCTAGAAAATTTTCTTTTATTATTGAAACTTGCCACAATTTTTGTGTCGAGTTGTCACAACACATGCGTTGCAACTTATGTCGCAAAGTAAGTTAGATCCCATGGCTTATAATATTCGCACTAATTTATTACACAAGCATCGCAAAACGTCACTACAACAAATTCTATTTTTAGTGATAACAAAAGTTGTCACTTAAAGCAATAATTTTAGTCACAATTAGTAATAATAGCAAATTTTAGAAGTCATCACCTCCCGTCACAAATACCTCCGATGCTAATACAAGAGTAACCATTTCAGACAAATGGTCACAATTACTCCATATATTTGTGACCAATTTCATGATACTAACAAACTTAATATTTGTGACAAAACGATGTGGCTACAATAACCTTATTTATTTATGTCAATTTTATTGACACAAAAAAAAAAAAATTTAATTGTGATGAATAAAGTGCTCACAATAATTTATTAAGTTGTGTCGATTTTGTTGACACAAGAAAAATGCTAAATTGTGACGAAAAAGCCGTCATAATAAACTATTTTATTATAACAAAATTATTAACTCTGAAAAAACTCAATAGTGACAAAACGTTTTTGTCAATAATAATATCTTTATTGGTGACCAATACTTTGTCACTAATGTTACTTTGAGATATAGTTATGTGTTTATGTTATCACAAATAAAATTATTAATTTAAAAATAATATTGTCGCTAAAATAAAAATTATGTTACGCTAATTTTTTCATAAATATAATTAATTATTTGTGATAAATATAAAGTTATATTTTAGATACTTTTTTTAAGACAAATTTTTAGTAGCAAAAATATTGTCACACAAGCAAATAAGGTATTTAATATTATATAAAAATAAATAAATACATATCATCAAAATATACAAAATTCAAATTTTGAATATATATAATTAGAAATTTTAGTATCCAAAATACAATTATAAAATTATCCTTTTAAAAAATAAAAAATATTATAAAATTATCCTAAATTTGGAGATGAAGTACTCCTTTATGCATTTGAATCTTCTCTTTTACTTTTCAGTCTCTACTTCTGCTAGAATTTGAATTTTTTTGTTGGGACTTTAATGTTATTCTCTTTACTTGATGCTTATTTTGCACATTTAAGAAAACAAAAATAAGAATCTAATGAAATAATTTTAAAAATTAAAAAATTCTAATTTAATTAAAACTTTCATATCATTGTTTCTTCTCAATTGAGACAAGTTCCATGTTGCATTTGGCTTTTGTGATTTTCAATAGATAAAAAATCATAAAAAAAAAAGAAAAATCACATAATCAAAATCTAAATAACTTATTCCTATGATGAACCTAAACCTAAGATTTAAAGTATTAAAAAAGAAACACTAACAAACAATCATCATTGAAAAAAAAAAATTAACAAACCTAACTTTGAAGATTAAAAAATACAAAACAAAAAAAAATAATAATCTCGTATCCATAGCATAAAATAAGCAAAAGAATTTAAGAAAATAAAAATAAGCAAATCTTGTGGCCATCAATAACATGTACCTTTACATTAGGGGCTAGTTAAGTCACTTTAATTCTCCGAATCAAATGAAGCCGAACCCTTGCCATCAATCTCCATAGACACATAATTACTCGAGGCATCATTTTTTTTTATATGTTAAATTCATTGAAGATATATATCTTTTTAAATTTTAATTTTTTAAAAAAAATTATATTATCTAGATTTTGTTTTGTGAGATTTGGTAAATCTCTATTTAATTTCAACTTTTAAAATCTTTCTCTAATACTATAAATCCTAGGTATATTCTAAATTAAAAACTGTTTTCTACCACTTAAAATATCAATTTTAGGGATTTGGTAAACAATAACAACTTGCAAAACAATGAATTCAGAGAATTTTTTTTTATGGATTTTTATCTCATATTTTTACAAATATTTTTAAAATTAGAATAGTTTTCTTTTAAAAAATGTTTATATAACTATATATATATATAAATATATATAGACACACACATATCGAATTTGATCCTAAAATATGTTAAACATACTTTAAATTTTTTTGTAACAATATTTAGTAGATATTAATAGTTGAATTTTTTGTGACAAAAAATGTGATCACAAAAAAATAAAATGACCATTGGCGAAGAACACTTTGTCTCAACAATTGAAAATATTTTTTGTGACACTATAGGTATATTAATAGTGACAACATAATTATGAGAGATCCTAAATCGTCACAAATACAATAGTTTTAGTGACCAAAAAAATCATCACAATTAACTTAAACAATAGTGTTAATTAATTTTTTTATCACAAAAAGCTTCATATTTGTGACAAAATGATTGATAGTTACAAAAAAAAAAAAATTATGATTATGTAATTTTTGTAGTACAAACATAATTTACTTGGTATATTAAAACTAAATTGGAGAAAGCCAAGCCTATATTTATACTATTTTTTAAATTTTTTTTGTTGGTTTTGGTATTTTTTATGTGAAAAATAGTTGTTTATTTGGTAAATGATTGATACACACACACACACACACACACACACACACATATAGAATATTTTTCTTTGCATTGTAGATACGGGGGCTACACCATAGTATCTAAAATTATCGACACAAAAGGTAAGATGTATAATTATGATGGATAATAAATTGTCACAATTGAAATTGTAATAATGACAAAGTAATTAGATGTCACAACTAATCTAAACTTTTGTGTCGGTTAACTTTTTTAGCATAAAAAAACCAATAACAGGGTTAAAAAATTTAATTTTTGTATCAATATAATTAGTGGGGATTAAATAGTTGAATTTTTTGTGACTAAATTGCTGTAACAAAAAATATATGTTGAGTGATGTATAATACTTTCATCACAATAAATAAAAAAATATAGTGACAACAATATTTTTTGTCACAATTACACATCAATCTCATCAAAAAAATTTTTGACATAAAATCTTGTATGCTTTTAGTAACAAACATTAGACACAAAATTTTTTTTGTCACTATTAATATATTAATAGTGACGATTTAATTGTGGCATATACCAAATTGTCACAATTATCACTATAATAGTGACAAAAATATAAGTTATCACAATTAAGTTAAATAATAGTATATATTATCTTTTTTGACACAAAAAACCTAATATTTGTGGCAAAATAACACAACAAAGTTGTCACTAAAAATCTTAACTCTTGTAATACGTTCAAAATGTTCTACTCCCTTGAATTATTTGCAAAATGTGTTCCATGTTTTTGACACTTTGCAACGTTTGTCTAGTGCTCAATTTGGCACCAAAGTTTGCAATGCTTAATAATAGTAGAATTTTGGCAACTTTGTTTGACTTTTTTACATTGTTTATTATTTTTTATCACAAAATATTGCAATATATGTTGCAAATTTGGTATTTTTTTTCCACAAATTTATCTATCACATAGGACATTTTTTTCTCTTGTGGTGATCATAGTTAGCCTACTAGCGGTTTTATAAAATTTATCTTTTAAACTCACCAACTATATTTCAAATAACCCTCCCCCTCATCAGCTTAAATTTTAAAAAACAATAACATTTTTTTAATATAGTAAACCCCTGTGACAAAACGCAAAAGAGATCAAACGATTAAAACCCAAGTTTTGTGAGATGATGCTGCGTGTCCGGAGGATGCTCATCAATCTTTGGCCTCACTGGTTGCATCCACCTGCCGTGATTTTTAACCAATCCCTTGTTCAAATCTTGCCACCAATTCGGTGGAATCAAGAGACAGTCCTCCAGGAAATCAGAATGTTTGTTAACTAGCGCTGGATCTCTTCCGGTTGCTAGCTCAAAATTTTGTCCTTTCCCATGGTACCTGTTGCAATGATATTTTCTTGAACATATATTTTCTTCATAAGTTTCGCATGGTCTATAAGAATCTTGTAAATGATTTATTTTATATTTTATATCATTATGCTATGTAAGTATGATCAATGTTATTCATATATATATATATATATATATTTTATATTATTAATTAATTAATATAATATAAAAAAATAATATTTTTGTTTGGTTAGTTTTTTTTACAAATTAGTTTATATAATCTAAAAATTTAATAATTTTAATAAAATATGTTTGTAAAATTTTATTGTTTAGTCTTTAATAAATTAGTTATAGAGTAACGATAAATTTTTTTATTATTTTATAACTTGATGTTCTATAAATCAACATATATTATTATTTTTTAAATATTTATAAAAAATTATTATTAATTTGTGGGGATGGTCTGAGTTCATCTTGTCTAATTCAAAAATCAGGGTATTCTTTAATTCTGACCAATTACAATGTGGTCTTATAGGATGTTGATTTTTATGGGGACATGTGTCACTCTGTGATAACTCAGAACCAAGGGAATACCTGGTTCTGAAACCAAGCAAGCAAGGTGAGCTTGGATGGTGGTGCAGTAGTGGTAGTAGTACGTACCCGTCAAGAAGGTGGAGATGAGCCTCGAGGTTATGGCAGCAACCTTCATCCATAGTTTCTTTGAGCCACGGCGAGTTCTTGTGATCCAGCTCCAGCTCTAGCCTAACATGGCAGTAGTTCCATGGCAGGCCATCGGCCAACCACTGCAGAAACTTCGGCACATTTTCGTTGATAAAAACCCCCGGCACCTTTGGAACCCTGTCATGAATATTCACCACTCTCAATGCCTTCACCCCTAACCCTTCAAACCTGTTCTTGAACTTCCTGTTCCCAACCCTTGGTCCCGCGAATGAGAACACACACACCTTCTTCCCTCCGTTCACTCCGGTCTCGGCAATATCGTACGCGCTGAGCACGGCCAGCGCACTGCCGAGGCTATGACCGATCACCGAGATGCTCACTTCTTCTCCATTTTTAACTGCATAGAGGTCTATGAGCTTCTTCACCTCAGCGAGTACCTGCTCCCGAGCAGAGTACTTGCAGAACTGGCAGGAAGTATCCTTGTCTGTGTACAAATCTATGAAGCCCGTTTCAACCTTGACGTCGGGGTCTGGGCAAGGGATGCCCACTGATGAGACAGGGCGTAAGATATCCATGAAATCTGAGACCCATTCGATATTGGTCACTGTGCCGCGCCAGGCGATGATGATGTCGCGGCGGCCAATAAGGGCAGTGGTAGCGTCCGAGGAGACAGCAACGTAGCCGATATAGTTGGCCTTCTCGCTCCATGTTTTATCTGCGTGAGATCGGAAGAAGAAATCGGGGATTTCGATGTTGGAGGTGGCGTAGATGAAGCGGGAGACTTGGTAGCCGCAGGAGTCCATGCCGAGGTCGAAGAAGAAGCTGTCCATAGGGTACTTGGAGCTGCCGCAGTAGCGGGAGTAGGGGTGGGAGTCGAAGGCGTCGTTGACGGCTTCGGTCAAGTCGCCGTAGCGCAGGAGCTCAGATCGGAGAAGAGGGTCGATGGGGTCGAGAAGGCCGGACCAGTTTTTGCTGCCGTGGATCTCCGGCCATCGGGAAGGAAGACGTTCGTGGGGAGGGGGAGGGCAGAATCTGGTTTCGAGCTCTTCAGCGGCGCGGTCTTGGAGGTCGGAGAGAAGGGAGGTGAGGTAGGAGTTGTCTTTGGCGTTTGCTTTGGAGCGATGGAGATGATTAGGTTTGCAAAGAAGAAGGTGGGGTTTTGGAGTAAATAGGAAGAGAGATGGAGAAGGATGGAGAGGGAGGAGAGGATGAGCGGGATGATTCAGAGGAAGGAGAAGTGGGAGCTTGACGAATGGGATCGCCATGGAATAGTGCTAATTGTGCTGGGTGAGGGGGTGCAAGTACAACTATCCAAGGAGGGAGGAGGTAGTTATTTATAATAATGCTATTATTCTCGTAACAATATCTTTGGAACGGAGACTTTGGCAAGACAGTAGAATATCCTTTTTTTTAGTTAATATATAATATACTAAACTTTCTTGTTATAAATTTAATAATAATATTATTTTAAACGGAATTCATAGTGGTCCCAATCTTCTAGATTGTTTATGTTAGTTATTTATATATATAACAAAAAAACAGGTTTTTACATTCTCTAAACATGTCCATCAAGTCGTAATGATATATTTAAATAATAAGTTTCCTAAATCACTTTTTTGAATAATGTGGATGCCATTTGGCATCCATGTCAACAGTTAATTTTTTTTTTATTTTTTTATTTTAGCCCTTGTGGTTCTTTTAAAAAAAAAACATTTTTTTTTATTTCCTGATCTCTCTTTTAAAGAAAAAAAAACTCTCATTTCCTATTCTTTCTAAATTCTAAATTGAGATCACAACGGGTAGAGTATGAGTAGCGTATATTAAAACCTTTATCCATATCCGTAACTTCTACTATATATCTGTATCTTTACCCATACCCTTCAAGAGAAAAAAAAATCATACCCTTATCTTTACTCGCAGGGTATGGGTATACCCACAAGATAATCGCTTACCCGTTATTCAAATTATTAAATAAAATAATAATAATAATTTATAAATGAAATTTCATGAGATAATTTTATGCAAGAAAGAAAAGCCTACTTGTCGCTGGATAATGTTTAATTTTTTAATTTAATTATGATTCTTAATATCAATCCAAAATTCAATTTTGATAATATTATGCTATATCAAATATAAATATAAAATTAAATAAAATCTGAAATAATATATCAAAAGAAAATTTAAAGTATTATTTTCAAATTAATCAGCATAAAAATGTATTTTGGGTCAATTGTGGGTAGGGATGGCAATGGGGCGGGGGTGGGGTGGCCCGCCCCGCCCGCTCACCCATACCTTGCCCCTCTCCCGCCCGCCCGCTATTTTTTTTAAGTTTTCAATACCATACCCGACCATGGATTTTTTTACACTCGCCCCCGCCCCGCCCTGTCTTTATAAGAATTAAGATAAAAAAAATAAAAATTTCTACTACTTTTAGTTCATTTACATCAATAATTAAAAATATATAATACCACATTAAATAACAAATGGTATAAATTATATAACAACACAACAACAAGACTATTCACCTCAAATTATAAGAAAATATTATAACAATTAAGTCAAATGAAAATATCAAAATCATAGTCCAAGTCCAAGACTCCATGTCCAACATCACATTTCTTACATATAAAAATACCAAAAACATAACCATACAAAAGCAACTAATCAAAAGCAATTAAGTCCAACATAACCATTACATAGTCCAACATTACATTACATGCTAATAAAAGCAATTAAGTCAAATAAAAACATAACATTACTAATCAAAACATGAAGAACATAAAAAGCAACTTGTTTTTAAGTTCACACATATCATCTTCCTCCATACAAGTTGAAGTAGTTTTCGATCCCTTTATCAATCCTATAAGAAGTAAACAAAAAAAAGAAAATATCTTAATAAGAATTCTATAAAGATATATAAATATGAAAGAAGTAATATACTTATGTGCAACATAATTTACCAAGTCAAAAGCCATGAAATTGATATCATCTTCCTCCATACAAGTTGAAGTAGTTTCCGATGAATTTGTATTTGGATCTAGTAAAAAAAAACAATATGCAAATCAAATTTGTAATAAAAGGTGAGATAAAATAATAATAATTAAGTTACCTTTTAATTCATTCACCAACCGATTTTGGGCACAAGTTAAAGCTTCTACCATAGTTGGATGAAGTCTACTACGAGATGCACTCAACAATCTATCATCGGTACTAAATGTAGATTCTAAAGCCACTGTTGAGACAGGAATAACATATAAATCTTTGCAATCCTTTGCATAATTGGATACTTGACACCAGCAGTCTTCCACCATTGCAATATATCAAAATTATTACATCTCGGTAATACATCTTCTTCCAAATAAAAAACAAATTCTGACTTTTTTTTAGTACTTCTACCTTTTTTCCTACAAGGAAATTCATCATATCCATCTACAACTTTTTTTTCTGAGCCAATGTAGACGATGATATAGTGTTATTTCCAACTCCAAATTTTGAATATTTTGTTTGATATTCAGAAAGCAAGTTACGACAAATTGAATCAATTCTATCAATTTCAACATCACAAGCATCTCCATATATTTTGGAAAAGTGATATTCCAACATGCAATTCTTGTACCTTGGATCAAACACCGTAGCTATCCCCATGAAGCAATGAACTGCACTCCAATATTTATCAAATTTTTTCTAACATCCTTGTAGCCATCAATGCAACAACCACATTAGAATCATAAAGCCATTCAGTTAACGCAAATTTGATGTCACAAATCTTTGGAAAATAAATGTTTTCCGTTGGATACTTTGTGCCTGAAAACATCTCGGCTACTTCACTAAAGAGTTACAATTTTTCAGCAATTATCTTTGCCATATCCTAATCTGCCTCTGTTGGTGAAACCTTGCACATTGACTCTCTTTGTCTTGCACGGCTAAACATATCTTTATAGGCGAGGGATGTATCAATTATTAAATATATTGAATTCCATCTTGTTTTGCAATCAAGACACAATTATTTTGAAGTTGGGACACGTAATTGTCGAGCACACTCTTCAAACTTCTCTATTCGTTTCGGAGTAGCTGTCCAAAAATGAACACTTTCACGAATTCTATCAACACCATCTCCAATCACATCCGATCCATCCTTGACAATCAAGTTCAAAATATGCGCACAACAACGCATATGGAAAAATTCACCACCAAGTAAAAGTGATCTTGGTTGAAGCCGATCAAGTAATAGATTGACAACACTATCGTTGACAGAACAATTATCCAAAGTGATTGTAGATAATTTTCCATCAATTCCCCAATCTAATAGTGTCTTCATTAACCCCTTAGTAATTACTTCTTTTGTGTGTGGGCAGGGACATAACAAAACCTAAACATATATTAAGCCAATATTCATATAACTAACTTAAAATAATTAAAGGCATGAAAGAAAAATAAAAAATAAAATTCTGAATTATAACATACAAAATTATCGATAAATTATAAATAAGATCATACCTTAGGATCCGTTTTTGTAAAGCCCAAGAGGCATCAATGAAGTAAGTGGTAAAGGCCATGTATCCTTTCTTTTGGTGATCAGATGTTCACATATCACTTGTAATTGCAACTCTACTATCATTCATTTCAATCATTTTCATTATTTTCAACTTCTCTTCTTCGTACATTTTAAGGATATCATTCCTTATTGTGTTCCGACAAGGAATATTAAATAATGGTTGGAGAAGATAGGAATATCTCCTAAAGCCGTCATGATCAACAATTGATAAAGGGTATTCATGCACGATTATTATTCGAGCTAGCTCATTTCTTGCCAAAGCTTGGTTAAAGGCATAATTGCTAAGTGTTGTTGCTCCACAGCCTCCACTCACCTCATTTTGCCTTGATAATAGAAGTTATTGTTGAAGGTCTTTGTGTTTTCGTTTCGGACACCTTCTAAGGTGATCATGCAAATGAGTGGTTCCATTTTTAGACTTCCCACCAAGCATTTTTTTTTTTCAATAATTACATAATTCTTTCCACTCTCCACAAATTTCTTGTTTTGTGAAGTGTTCCGACACCACCGATTTTAATCTTTTGGGATTGCAAGTGGTGTCATCATCACAATTCATTGAAGATGTTGGACAGTTTGGAGTTGAGGTAGAAAACCCATGATTTCCATCCGCCGATGATGGAGTAGGAGTTGATCTTGCATTCTCATCTTGAAATATAGGTGTTGATGATTCTTGTTCATTTTCCATAGGATTGGCCACAGGTTGGCTGTCCATAACAATTTTGATTTAAAAAAAAACCTGAAAAAAACAAATTCTTGTTCAAAATCCCAAACAAAGCATTCAATTTGGTTAATCAAGCACAAAATTCTCAAAATAACATCTACACTTAGAGTTTAAAGTTTCAACAGTTCAACTACAAGCTATCATCCTATACCATAGCAAGATTTCAAATTTACACAAAGAATAGCAAGGAAAACCAATTATTCACAAAAATCAAAGCATAAACAATAGAAAAACAAAAGCCATTGGTCATCCATGAGAAAAGAAACAAATTATCCAATTTAGGCAACAAAAGCAAGTAAATCAATCGATTTCCTGAAAACTAAAGATCAAGCAAGAATGCAAGACTTGAATCGTTGATAAAGAGAAGTAGAACTGGATTGGAACTCAGTTAGTTAGGGATTGAAGAGAAAACCTATGAGCATGAGAGACTCTGACACCGAAGAAGAGAAACCCTAGAAGCACCTTTTCTTCCAAATAAAATTTCTTGTTGCTCCATCTGACTTCTCAGTGACATAATTGGGAGTTTTTGCATTGGACGGCTCAGATTGAATCATGATATCAAGCACTTTTAAGTTTTAAGTGCTGACATGTCATAATATATATGATGAATTTCATTGAACGGTTGATCTTGCATCATCATCTTGTAAATTTTTTAAAAATAAAAATTACATATTTAATTATGTAAATGATTAAAAATGGGAATTAAGATTTAAACACAGTAGTTCATATTTAAAGATTAAACATAAGGATATTTAATATAAATTTTAATATAAAACCAATCAAACTATATTATTATTATTTAATATAAATTTTATATTATATTATCATTATATTATAGTTCTATATGAATTATAAGGATATAAGATTAAAATTCAAACTTCTAATTTTCAAATTTTGGTATTCATAAAAACTAATTATTTATCTTTAAAATAACCTCGATGCTAGGGTTGTAAGTTGTAACTCTGATGCTGTGGTTGCAACCTCATACAACATAACATAATTAATTTTATTTAAATATTTATCTAGTGAGCTTTTATCTTTAAAAAATTTATCTTTAAATATTTATTAAAATATCATATTTATCATGCCATGCAAATTTTATCTTAATTTTTTTAAATATATTTTTAAATTTTTTAAATATATTTTTTTTTAAATATGTGAGTTTTTGCCTTTTGTTCAATTTTTATTTAGATATTTCATATTTATAACATATAACATATATATTAATATATATATAATATTTAAATTAAATATTTACTATTTCAGGGTCCGGGCCAATTGACATTAACATCCCTATTGTAATATATACTATTTATTAATGTTAGCAAATTATATTTTTCAAGTAATGTATTTTTGTAATTAAAACATTAATACATAAATTTAATCAAAATACATAACTAGTGAATATAATTTTACTTACTTTGATTTATAAAGTGAGAAATTTTAACATTATATGTATATATAAATATATAGGATATATATGTAGTTTTTAAATTTGGGCGGGAGTAGGGGCGGGAGTGGGGCGGGGCAAGGTAATACCAATACCGCCCCACCCCGCCCGTCTGCCCACCCGCCCCGATTTTTCACCAAACCGCCCCATTCGGGGCGGATCGGGTCGGAAACCATGGGGCAGTTCGGGTTTTGCCATCCCTAATTGTGGGTAAATGTTTAGTTTAATAAAAATTATATATATATATATATAAATGAGAGTACGGATATGGGTACGGGTTTTACCAGTACTCTCTTCAAAGGGTAAGGGTACGGATAAGAGTACGGGTAGGGTAGGGTAAGGGCATACCCTTATCTGACCCATACCTGGTCAACGAGGGTATAGATATACCTGTTAGGTAAGGTACAAATTGCCATCTCTAACTCTAAACCACAAATTTTAGATATTTAAGGTTTTATATGATTTACAGTGGCTTATCCACTTTGTTACATATATATATATATATATAAATATAATTTTACTGGCTAATTATAAAAACTTTTTTAAAATATATTTTTCTTAAAATGATTTATATCATGTTGTATGAAACACTATCTATGCAACAAGCTTGGTAAGTCGTATGTAAGTCTGAAATTAATATTACATCTACATTTAAAATTTCTATTTTTGTTTTTAAATTTAAAATAATGATAATTTAATTAATCTTTTGAATGTTACATGTTTAGTTTACTTTATCCCATTTCATCTCTCTTGATACTTACAATTATGTGTTAACGAAGAATCATATTCTTCCTTTAGACAAGGATAGATCTTAATAATTGATATGTTAAATAAGATTGTACAGATTGTGTTGATGCTAGTTTTACTAACTCTATTATTTTTTCCCCCAATCTCTTTGTTTGTTTGTTTGTTTGTTTGTTTGTTTGTTTGTTTTGCTAAAATCTCTTGATGATCCCATCTACAGAACAAATTAAACTTCTTGTCAACAAAAAAAAGTCAAGTAGTGGTCTCTAGAGCATGTTAGGATTTCAGGGGACTTTCTAATTAATACATAAGTTAAACTGTTATTCAAGAAATAATGTTATAGATGCCCATGCATAACGCTAAACGCAACCCTATGATGAGTGTCACATATTTGGCTTTGTTGGTTGGCAGTTGTAAACCAAAATCTAATAGCAGTATTGTCTTCTAGCAATGTGATAATGAACTCGCTCAACTTGATGGCGCATTTGGTCACTTCGCCTAGTACTTTAATTCTTTGTAAAACAAAGATCACGATGACTTATGAACCTGGAAGCAGTATGGACTTAATAGGTGATTTGAGGTGATGAGGCCATACATCAGCTCCTTTATTGAGAGGTACCTAGTTTCTGTATCATTGAGGACCTTTCTAGTGTTGTAAGTAGGTGATAAGTATATAATTAGACATGATTTTATACTATTTTATACATTTATCTAGCATGTATTAGAGTGTATATTTGGAAAATGATGTTAAACATGGTGTAAAATGTGATTTCATGTGATGGGGAGTGCAAAATGAGGAGACAGAGCGCAAAAAAAAAACAATAATTTTGAACCAGAATGAAGAAGATAGAGCTCATTCAACATCAACAGCAGAGGAACAAGGTAGATAGAACACCATAAGGTTACTGCCAGACTTACTGTCGTAAGCCTCATTCAGAGAACCATGTAGGCATGCTAGCTTATGCTTGTAAGGAGGAGCATAATGACCAGACAAAGGAACTTATGGGCAAGACTTCTGCTTAAAAACCAGATTGTAGGGATTATCCAGAGGAGCTTACAAGGAGCAATACACTACCATAAAGGAGGTCGCAAGCGCCATCCTGAGAAGTTTACAACCCACCACTTACGGATGTAAGTTGGACTGTAACACTATGACAGAAGACGTTACAGGAGGAGCTTATTGCCGTAAGATGCCCGTAAGGCACGCGATTAATCATCTCCAACTCCTTACAACCTTGTTCTCATGCCCATAAATGGCCCATAAGTGGTTAGACATAAAAAAAAATTATGTTTAGGGGTTTTGGACAATCTTTTGATGGCCAAGCAAAGGGAGAAAGAGGGAGAATTTCTTAGGGTTATCTACAACAATCTAGCAAGGAGGAGAGGTTTATCCACCATCTAATACACCATTTGAGCCATCGAGAAGCATCTTTGGTGATGCTTGTGGAAGATAGGAGGAGAGTTCATTGGCATCTCAAGGGGCAAATAGAGAAAGGGGATTTTATATTTTCATTAATTAGTGAAGAACTAACTTGTTTGTGTTTGGGCTTAGATAGAACCTAGGGTTTATATTTTGATTCACATTGGTTGTGGATTTTGAATGTTTTCATGTTAATTGATTAATTGCAATATATTGTTATTGAATTCAATTATGTGTTTCTATTGTTTTCAATTCTATTAGAGAAAGAGATACATGATTCATGTACTTGTGTGATGAATCGAGAGATCCACATAGTATAGACAATACACAATAGAAAGGGATCACAAGTCCGCCTAAAGATATGGCACTTTGGAGTGTAGATTTCTCCTTCCGTGATACTTCAAGGTGAGCTGAGTTAGCGTAGAATTCCATTTGTAATGAAATTGTAGGGAGTAGCTTCAAGAAGAGATTTTGATTTTACTTTGTATCAGATTAGGGACAATTTCTTCGAGAGAAGAGGTGTCCATCTTTTGAATGTGTGCTTTCTCTAGAAAGATTTCATAGAGTGTATTGCAGTCATAGCGTAGTCTGTATCAGCGCCGCATGTGACCAGTTGCTATTCACCTTGAGAAAGGTGGTAGTATGTTTTAGGAACTCTCTCAGTTTAACTAGATTGCAAGATTTTATGCAAACATTGTCCTAGACCTAACAAGTCCTAAGGGAATGCACAAACACCTTTTTTTTTATGCTTGTTTCGATGTATTTTCCATTTGTGTTTTTGATCTTAGTTTTTACTTTGCATTTACACTCCACTATTTTGATTAGGTTACTTATCGGGTTTAGAGTTAGTACTAGTATATTTTCTTAGTTAAAAAAAGGGATTTTAATGCTTTGTTTTATTCTCCCCATGTCTTGTAATTTGAATGCTTGTCCTCTATTAATAGAGGGCTAATTTCATAGATGTTTGGGCATAGTTGAACTCTAGGGTTTTATCTTTTGACATTGGTTGTGGATATTTGTGATTTACTTGTTTCTTAATTGCAATCCATAGTATTTGAATCTAATTGCATGTTTGTATTGCATGATTGCTATCAAGGCGAAAACCCTACTTTTCATATTTGATGTGTATTGTGACAAGTAGAAATACCCACCGAACATAAACATGTCGTGATTAAAGGGGATTGTGAGTAAGCTTAGCAATGTGGTACTTTGTAGAATTCTTCTCCCTCAATCCTCCTGAGTGGGTTAACAAGTTATTCAAACGCTCTTTTCCAATAATATGGAATAGATTTTTAGGAAAAATCATTTCTCTATTCTGTATTCGGATTAGGGGTAATCTCTTTGCAAGAAAGATTACCTATTTAACAAATTTTTGTTAACTGACATTGAGATTTCACAAAGTGTAAAGTGATTTTGTGGTGACTGTATCAGCACTATACTGATTCAATTACTATTTACCTTCAAAGAGGGGTTTAGTATAATTTAGAAAATCTCTCAGTTCAATTAGGATTGTATGATTAGACAACCTTTGTCCTAAACTTAACAAAACCTTAGAGGGATGCTATGCTCGGGCATCACTTCTTCTCTTGATTTCTCTAATCCTTTATTTCATATTTCTTGCTTTTGTTCTCGAGTTCTTTAGCATAACATCACAATTTTGATTAGGCTGATTTCGGTATTAGGGTTAGTTCTTGTAATCTCAATCTTCCTTGTAGATCGATACCATGCTATTACGCACACTTTACTACTTGATTGACGTGTACGCTTGCATCCCTATCAATAAGTTCAATGGATGTGATTCTCTTTGATCACTAAGACACTATATGCTCTGAGAAATTCTCTTCTTACTGAAAAGGGTGGTGGTTACACTTGCTTCTCCCCTTGATGGAGTTATACAGCTCTTCGTAAGAAATTTTATAAACTTCACCAAGTTGTTGATGTGGAAATCTATTCCTCCTTGGGATCAATACAGATCTTAATCACTGAGTTCAATAAGATTCTGTGGGTGGTGTTGATGTAATCAACATGTCTAGAGAGTGAGTTCATGTGGATCCTTCTTAGAGACTAGCCTTCTGTGTTTTCTCCTTTGTGGAAACTCTTAATGGTCTACTTACTCGGCCAACCTTTCTTTTAATAAAGAAGAAAATATGAAGTGGGTCTCGTGCATACGTCAGACTCAAAAGAAAGATTCTCTAATTGCTAACTCAAATCACAATTTAAAAGGGAATTAGGGTTCTAATTTTTCTCTCTTTATTTGGGCTATATATGAGTTATTTTGTAAGTTTGTTGTCAGAAAGATAAAATTGATTAATGAATGCATAAAATACATATTTTTCATATTCTAAACTCATGTACTTAGCTTGTATTTTAGTATGAATTTCTCTATTTTTGTGCTATGCTAGTTATTTTGTGTTCATTATGAAATTGAAACGAATTGAAGCAAATTGAGTAAAATAGAACCATTCCAAAGAAAAGCATGACCAATGCATGGGTGTGCTTAGGGCATGCAAATCATGGGCAAAGAAAAAAAATTCAAAGTATACCACGATCACAGTTCTCTTGTGCAGAACATGACCATGTTTAAAGAGCACATGTGTGATCCTTAGATTTGTTTATTACTAGAGTTCTAAAAATTGCAAAGATTTGAGTCCCGAGTGTCAGTAGTAATCAAAATGTGGTCTAACATATCTCAAACATAGGAGGTACTATCTTTTTACCTACAGTAAAATAACCCAACAACTACAATTTTGAAGGGAACTTTTGGATAAAGCTTTATAAGAGGTTAGGGTTTCTAACAGGGACCAAAGCTAGGACGTGAATCCAAGACGCAATAATTGATGCCTCTCCATTGGCATGTTGGGTACTAGATTAAAGGCGAAATTGATGAACGATCTGGGAGATTCCATCATCCATTAGGGATGTATTAAGGAAGTTCTTCCTACATTTTCATTAATGTCTCCATTTTTGGATTTTGTTATGGATTCTTATATTATGAGAGGCAAAATCTTTATTGGTGATTTGGACCATTGAACCTTAAGATGTTTTGTAGTTGATTTCCTTTTTTAATCATATTGGCTAATTAAGTTATTCTTATGGATATTGCATGTTAATTCATGCTTGTGTTTGTTTGATTTTGCATGATGAGGATTAATAAATCAATAATGTATACATCACATATAGAAGACAAAAGGATGAGTGCATGCCTAGAGATATGGTGTATAGTGTATAACTCTTCAGATTAGGGTCAAACCTAGTAGAGGGATTCACAAAGAGTTCTAATGAAATCGAAGAGTGATTGGTATCATCATATGGGGATTAGGGTTTGGTCACCTTGAGAATGGGGTTAATGTAATTTAGAAGTGTCCATGGTCCAAGAATACCTAACATTTAACTAATATAAAGAATCAATTGAAAAGTAGTCTCTAGGGAGTTTGTGTCCAAAGTGCCATGTTCTAATCTTTATTCATCCAAGATTCACCATCTTGGTCAATTTCATTCATTGTTTTCTTAGTCTAGAGATTTGATAACCAACACTCATTTTGTTGGTTAAATAATAGAGGGGCAACTTGTATTAAGAGAACCGATCCTCATGGGATCAACTATTCTATCTCATAGTACACTTTACTACTTCCAGTACCTTCATATTTATGGTATAGAAAACATATGCATGTATTTTGTTATAAATTTTTAGTGCATGTGTCTTTCATTGTTTTAGTATATTTTAACTATTTTGGTTTAATAAATTTAACATAAATTAATTTATTTAAAATTAATAATAATAATTAATTAATTGTACATAAAATTTATAATTATATAAATTAATTGCTTATAATTATATTAAAGATGAATTGTTAATTTTATCATTTTAGTTATAATAATAAAAATAAATAAATATTGATTAAAAATAATAAATATATAGGACCCTAAATTTGGGAACCCCACCCCTAAATTTGGGGCATGATTTGGGGGTGGGTTGGAGCCAAGCATGGCCCCAAATTTGGGGTCACAGTCTTAGGGGAGTAGCATTGATTGTTTTAAATATTGGTTTCTCTTGTTTGAGATTTTTATTCTCTTATTTGAATTTTTATTTATATCGTTTTTTACGGAATGATTATCCATATCATATATACCTTCTCATATATGGTAATTATCTAATGGTTCAGAATATAATCATGTGCCAAGCCATAATAATCATATTTTATTTTTTCAGCCAAGTGTGTCTGCCAAAACGAGCTCCCTCACCTAAGCCTATACATCTAGATGATATGAAGTCGGAGAACGAATGATGTCCACATATGCTTTGTCATAAACGGCCCCACCTCGAACATCGCTCCCATGTACAAATTAAAACATCTTGTCCACTTATGCACTTATCACGTATATGTGGTCCTACCTCTTGGTCCCCATGTAATTTATAACTCATGTGCACATATGTACTTGGCACATGCACCCAAATAGATAATTTAAAAAAAAATAGATATTTTAGAAATTTTATGAAAATCTAAACTATACAGATAATAATACGAAGTAATATGAAGAGTTTTTAATAAAAAAAACATTTCTATTAATTTGTTATTGCTGATTCTTAGATACAATAGTGAATTTATAGGAGATTGACCTTAAGCTTGTATACCTTTGAACTCAGGTTGAACAAAAGGGGTCTGAGATTCTTCCTCCTCAAGATGTCAAGACTTGCAACAATATGGGAAATATTCCCCACAAACACTCCGAAGGGTAAGTCAGTGAAGTATAAATGGTAGTGTCTTTCTTTGATGCCCCCCCCCCTTCCCCGGGCCGGGCCTGAAGTCCCTCTCAAGTTTAAATGAGGGAGGCTATTTATAATTGTAGGGTTAACAATTATGTAACAAGTAAATGCTTTATGTGTTTGGAATCATAGGTGTGATATGAGATAGTGGGGTATTACGTGGTTTAATGGAAGTTTGACTTAGTCTACATCAGTTGCTCCCCACTTTTATCTTTAGGGTTAGAATCCTAAAGATGGAGATAGGCCCTTATCTGTTTCAAACTTTAAAACTCCCTTTAAATCTATCTTGATGATGATAATAATAATAATAATATTTAAATTTACCCATAGATAAGATACAACTAATATATTCAAATTTATCCTTATCTAGATAATATGGTTGGATAAAGCTCTAATATGCTTGAACTTATCTCTAATTAATAAAATATAGTTGGATAAAGATTTATCCTTTTGTTATTGAGTTCAACTCAAATTTGAACTCTCATATTTTTACCTCTATATAAGGAAGCCTCCATCCTACTTTCAATATTTTACGGTTCGGACTTTTTCTTCGTTGGAGTTAAAGATTTTTGGCATAGGTCTATGTAGTTGAGTTAAAGTATTTTCAGGCATCCTTCCCGTGGAATTGATGATTTTTTTTTTGCTTCACATTGTCTTCTTATTTTATCATGATCATCATAGCTCGAACAAGGCAAACTAATAGACCTGTTACAACTTTTGGGCCTTAGTTTCACTTTGTGATAGGTGCTTATTTTCCTACCTCTCTTAATGAGGGTGACGTTCAAGTTTCAGAACTAAGTATTTCATTCCTTCCAACTAGAGGATTAGTCTTCTTGGTGATCCTGGTTGTCCTTTTTTATTTCACCCCTGATATGTCATTTGCCATTCATGAGGCATTACTTGATATGGGTATTTGCTTTCCTATGCCCTCCTTCATCATGGAATTCTTGAAGGTTAAAAAGCTATCCCCTAGTCAACTTCATCCAAATTCCTGGGGGCTTCTTAGAAGCTTTCACATTTTCTGCTTTATAAGTGGGCTTAGGTCCTCAGTCGACCTTTTTCATCTCTTTTTTGAGCCTCAACCTTGTAAAGATAAGTCTGGTCGTCATATCCTCCATGGGACTACTACTTTCCTTATTGATGATCTCCTTCCTATAAAGAATTATGAAGACAAATGGGTTCTTGTTTATCCCCCAAAAGGTGCTTGGAAAGGTCCTTACCAATGGTGTTGTAACCAAAAGGGGGTTTCAAGAAAACCTTATGCCCCACTTAGAGAGAAATTTTCTTTTGAGATTTATGTCATTGAGTGTTCCTACCATAATATTAGTACACTTATGACCCCTTCTAACTTGAGGGCAGCAGGGTGGGGTGTTCTCGCACCTTTACCTTTATTGTCTTCTTATTCTTCTTCCTATCTTTAATCCTCTCATGTTGAATCTATAGGTAAAAAAGCTAATTCAAGCAATGGTGATTTTTTTTGTTTTTTAAAGGAATATGTTTGACTATGTCCTTCATCAAATTTTTTAATGCTTTTTTTTTGGCAGATATGATGTCTAAAAATTCTACATTTGCTGCTCTCCAAACGGGTCAACAAAAACATGCTCGAGATAATGACATTTCAAAACTTTCTCAACCTGAATCTTCTCAGGTTCTTTCTAACCGTTCATTTCTTCCTTCATAGAAGATTATGTTTTTAAAATGTGTACTTTCATTCCCCGTAGAATGAAAGTCTAAAGTGCGAATATTTCATCTCTTTCTTCATAGAAGATCAGGTGCTTAAGATGTGTACTTTCATTCCCCCTTAGAATCAAAGTCTAAAGTGCGAACCATTCACCTCTTCCTTCATAAAAGATGAGGTTCTTAAAATGTGTAATTTCAGTCCTCATAGAATGAAACTTTAAAGTGCGAACTGTTCATCTCTCCCTTATAGAAGATCAAGCTCTTAAGATGTGAATCTTTATTACTAAAGATTTGAAGGAAGACCACGTCGTACTTGTTCTTGAAAATCTTGTTGCCATGAAAAAAGTAAAATACATGATAATTACGTGGAAACCCCCAATAATGTTGAAAAAAAACCACGGGACCATAAGTACGGTGCCATTTATTTCTATTGATGTATAACATACAATTTACAAAATGTGCATGCTCTGAAAATAGAGCTTCAGATGGTTGGTGTTCTAAGTTTTTTGAACCTTTTTTTCCTTCCAAGGATTCTAGCTTGCAGGGTACTGGTCCAATCATTTTTCTTACCCGATAGGATCATTCTCAATTTGGGATGAGCTTCCCTTCTTCTATAAGAGTGTTTGTGATGGATGCTTTTCTTAGCACAAGATCACCCTCAGCAATAGGTCGTTCTTTCACCTTTGTGTTGTAGTAACGAGTCACCCTTTGTCGATAAGTTGGTAAACATATACAGCCTTGATCTCTTTTTTATCTAAGAGGTGAAAATTATTTCTAAGTGCTTCGGAGTTGCCTTCATCAAATTCGACCATTTTTGGAGAAGTTGCCCCAATTTTTACTGGGATTAAAGCCTATTTTCCGTAAGTAAGGTTGAAAGGTGTTTCTCTTGCTGAGACTTTACTAGTTGTCCTATACACCCAAAGGATTGATGGAAGCTCATCTGCTCATGCTCCTTTCGCCTTGTCTAAATGCATTTTTAGACCTTCTAAGTTAGTTCAATTACTTCTTTATGCTTATCCATTAGCTTGGGGTATGCTATAGAAGCAAAACTAAGTTGAATATAGAGCCTTTCACAAAAGTTCTTAGATGAGTCACAATCAAACTGCTTTCCTTTATCTGCGATTAATATTCTAGGAAGTCCAAATTGGCATATGATGTCTTTCCAAACCACACTTTCTATCTTTTTACTCGTTACTCTTGCCAATGGTTTTGCTTTTACCCATTTGGTAAAATAATCAGTTACCACTACAAAGAATTTTCTTCCACCAGTTGCTTTGAGGAAAGCTTCCAAGAGATCTAATCCCCATTTAGCAAATGGGGTTGGTTCAATATCACTTCTGAACAATGAGGTAGGAGCGCTTTGGATAGGTGCGAACCTTTGGCATTTATCACATTTCTTTACCTTTCTTGAAGTATCATCTCTCAGGCTAGGCAAATGAAATCCTGTACGCAAGACTTTGGCTGGTAAGGCTCTCACTCCCATATGTTGTCCATATATCCCTTCATGGGCTTTAGTTAATGCATATTCTGCATCTTGTTTATAGAGGCACCTCAAAAGTGGCATGGAAAACCCCTTCTTGTATAGCACATCATTTATCAGAGTGAAATGAGCTGCTCTCATCTTTAATTTTTTAGCTTCTAGTGTGTTTGAAGGTAGCTCCCCATCTTTTAAGGATTTCTTAAAAGGTATTATCCAATTGTTCCTATCTTCAATGTTTGCTATGTTCTTTTCTTTAATACTTGGCCTTTGAAGTTCTTCAAGATGTACAATCCTTCCCTTTGTTTCCATTAATGAAGCTAATTTGGACAAAGCATCTACATGACTATTTGAATTCCTATCAACATGTAACAATTGGAATTCTTCAAACTCATGAGATAAGGCTTTAAGCTTGCAAAGGTATTGGCGTAAGATTGGTTCTTTTGCTTCATACTCTCCTTGAAACTAATAATTGATAATATGATTCTATTTTTAAAACTTAATAAATTATTTTAAAAAAAATAATTATAATTTTTATTTGGCACTGAATTTGGCACGGCGCACCCAAAGACATGCCAAATACCGTGACAAATAAGATTATTTGCCATGGGTTTTGTCACGGTTTTGGATATACTTTGTCAAATTCATTGCTACATTCTTTATTTTTCCATAAAAAATTATATTTGTTGTGTACATGACAAATAATTTTATGTCACGATTTTTGGCACGATTTTGGATATAGGTTATCGAATTCATTCCTATAGTTTTTTTTATAAATAATTTTATTTTCGTGTACATGCACAAATATTATGATTCAGTCAATAGCAACTAAATATAAATAACAAAATATAAAATTAGCATGGATGCATATGAAACATGTCTATCTAGTTAAAGTGAACACAATGCAAATAAACTAGTGAATAATTTATTAAGTAAAACATTAAATACTAATAACTATTTACACCCACTCGTCCTATCTATATTACAACCATCCACCATGCAAAGAATCTCAAATTATTGATGATATAATTCCAATTATAATCAATTTTTTATAAAATAATTAGAAACTTATTCATTTGGCACGGAATTTGGCACGGTTTTCTCAAAACCGTGCCAAAGAAAAATATTTGGCATGGTATTTGGCACAGCATGGCCGATGTCGTGCCAAAAGCTGTGACAAACAATTTTATTTGTCAAGGTTTTTGGCACGGTTTTGGATGTAGGTTGTCAAATTCATTCCTATATTTTTTTATTTTTTCATAGAAAATTATATTTATGGTGTACATGCACAAATATTATGATTAACTCAATAGCAAATAAATATAAATAACCAAATATAAAATTAGCATTGATGCATATGAAACATCTCAATCTAGTTAAAGTGAACATAATGCAAATAAACTAGTGAATATTTTATTAAGTAAAACATTAAAAACTAATAACTATTTACACCCATTGGTAGAGGTGGGCATGGGCCGGTTAACCGGGCCCGACCCGCCTGGGTCCAGCTCACTGACCCCACTCAACCCCGGGACCCACTGGGTGTAGAACCCGCCGGGCCGGGTTGGCCCGTCGGACCCACAGGTCCGGGTCACAGGAAGCCGGGCCCAGAACCGGCCCGGCTTCCAAGTTGGCCCGGCGGGCCGGGCCTGATCGGCGGGCCAACCCGGCAGGCAGGGCCAGGGCCGGCTGGCCCACCTAAAAAAAAAGTTTAAAAAAATTCAAAAAATACAGAAAATTCAGGGAAAAAAATGAATCAATTAAGACCCCAAAAATAAAGACCACAAGTTTCCTAATAATAAGAGATGGCCCACGTATTACATTAAATTCCACTAAAACTCTAAATTACACTAAATTTGAAAATAAATGGCTTGGACTTAATTCATTTACATGCCGAATCAAGTTGCCTACGTATCCTCCTGGGTGTGAGAGGAATCAAAAGTCACGTAGTTCTGTTATACAGCGTAATCGGTCACCCACTTACTTAATCGGTAGCATCTAGGTCTTGGTCGGACTCAATGACTGTTGTTGTTGAGCCGAGTGTGCTCATCATGTTATCTGTGTAGAAGAAATCACTAGCATCTGGACTTCCTTGTTTTGCTTCTTGTTGCCGAACTTGAGCACGTTTCCAGTCATCCGTACAAACTTGAATTTTAATATTTTGTGGGGTCAATTGCGAACGTGTCGAATCCAACATGTTTCCACCTACGCTAAAAGTCTGCTTGCAAGCTACTGTAGACATAGGACACGCAAAAATATCCTTTACCATTAGTGAAAGAATGGGGTACTAATTTCCATTACCTTGCCACCAGATGAGGACGTTGAAAGTCATGTCTGTGTTGATTTCTTCTGAGAACCGGAAGGGAGTGTTTAACTACAAGTCGAGCTCTGTATATTGTGATCCCCTTGGTTTCCTCTTTGCTTGCCTCTGCCGGAATGATTCTCCCCCACTACTACTAGATTGTCCTACTACCTCCTGTGCAACTTGTGGAACTATATGACTATATCTAATACAATAACTATCATATAATTCAACAAGTTGACTCCTTGTATCAACAACAATTTCATTGACATCCACAATGCTGTCGGAGTCCAGTTCTGATTCTTGAGTATCCACGTCACTCATGGGCAAGCTCATGGGAACCGGTTAGGAATCTTGTCCTCCATTGAAACCTAAGAATTTGTAATATGCTTCCAAATATTCTTGCAAACCTTCTAGCTTCTGCCTTGGATAAAGAACAAATGCAGCTAAAGCAATAGGAGGTATATTTTTATAATAAGACAACCATTTAATTTTCATAGTGATCAACGCACTAAACAATTGTGGATCTAATCTAAATTTCCAAAATTGTTTAGCCACATCAATAGCACCATATAAAAATAAATGGGAAGTAGGAAAATAAACTTACGAAACCAAATTAGTACATGTGTTAAAAACCGCAAGCAAATCAATAATACGAACGATAATTACCCAGTTATACTCATATAAACAAAAACCAACCAAGGAATCATTAACAAACTTAGTCAACTATGTCCTATAGGGAAATGCTGCACTAAGAAGCCGATAAGTTGAGTTCCGTCTTGTTTTTACATCTTTAGGGAATTTTTTGACCCTCATGTTATGTGCTTTACAATAGCAAGCCCATTGTTTCATGAGGGTCATGCTTTTTCCCATATAAGCTACGACCTCCTTAACGGGGAGTACAAATTCTTTAAGCTCTTCCAAACCACATTGCACACATAAGTTTAAAACATGACAAACACATCTTATATGAAAATATTTGCCACCACATGAAGGCCTCAAAAAATCTTCTAGAGGTGTAATTGAGGACGTATTAGTAGAGGCATTATCAAAAGAAATCGAAAAAATTTTAAACATTAAACCAAATTCTTTGATAAATCCACGCATAGGTCTATAAATATTATCGGCGCTATGAGACTCGTTGAACACCCTAAAAGCGAAAACGCGCTTTTGGATATTCCACTTGTCGTCAACCCAGTGTGCCGTAATACCCATAAAAGAATTTTCATGAAAAACATCGGTCCAAACATCGGAACATAAAGAAACCGAAGAGTTAAAAGTACAAAAATACTCACAAAGTAGTTCCCTACCATGCTTGTATTGTTTGAATATTGTTCTTTGAATTGTCCTCCGTGAAACCTTCTTGCACGTCGGTTGCAGTGCGTCATTAATACATTCTTGAAGTTGACACCGTTCAACGAAGTTGAATGGCAAGCGCTCGATGGAAATTGTCTCCGTAATTTTATCCCTGTATTTTGCTTGGGAAAATGTAAATAGAGATGATCGAGAACCTGTACCTTCATCCACAGTGAATCTAATTTGTGACTATAATCAAGCATGTCCAAGCTTGTCCGGGTGCTTCTTCTCCAAGTGTCTGTTGAATGTGCCATATCCTTCACCCTTACAATGTTTAAATTCGGAACCACAATAATTACATTTACCATGTGTTACAATGCCATCATTTTTATACAATTTTGTAAAATGAGTTTTAAAAATGTTAGATTTGAGGGCAATTTCGGTGGAGTTGGTTGTTTGTCCGGTTTGTGAGGGTACATCAACCGGTACCGATTGTTCCATTGGGCTCTCAAAATCTTCAAATGGATTGCTTTTTTGAGTAGGTGGTGTGGGAGTGGAAGCCGAACCAACAACGCTTTTTCCTCTAGAGCATCCACCACATGAAGCCATATTGCAATATCTAAGAATTCAACAACTAATTTCATTCAAGTCTTCAACAAATAATTTCATACAAATACTTACAATACAACAATTTATTTCATTCAAGTGTACAACAAATAAATTTCATGCAAATATTTACAAAAAAAAAAACTTAAGTCTACAAATATTTGCAAATAATAATTTCATGAAAATATTAAAAAAATATTACAGTCGTTGGGATGCATGCCTCCAACGGTCACCAACCCGCCGGGTTGACCCGGGGGGTTGGTGACCGTTCTTTGCTGGGAGGGTTGGAACCGGGCCCAGTTCTTTGACTCACTCCCGTAACCGGCCCGTCTCTATGACTGGACGGGCACGGGTCGGGCACGGGTTGCCGGACGGCCCGTGCCCACCTCTTCCCACTGGTCTTAACTATATTACAGCCGTCCACCATGCAAAGAATCTCAAATTATTGATGATATAATTCCAATTATAATCAATTTTTTATAAAATAATTAGAAACTTATTCATTTGGCACAGAATTTGACACGGTTTTTTCAATTTAGGAATGCAAGTGGGGCAGGGATTCCCCACCTCAAATTTCCCCGCGGGGAGAAATTCCCCTCACTCACTCCCCTACGGGGATCCCCGCGAGGTCGGGGAATCCCCACCCCACCTTGCTCATGTGGTTCCCACATGTATGCAGTATGCCACATCTAGATAAGGGAAAATTTGAGTCTTAAAAAAATTCAGAATTTAAATAAAATTACAAAAAAAAAAAGTTAAGTTACGTGAATAAACCTAAATTTGATATGTTAAAAAATGTGGATTAGTTATTTTAACAAAGAGAGAGGGATCCTTCTAGCAACATTTATTATTATTTTATATATATAAATAAATATGAAATGCACTAACAAAATCTACTAAAAATCTTACAAATTAAAATCTTATGGATAGTTTAAAAATGTTATAGATAGGTTAGAAATCTTTAATTTAAATTTTACAAATGTTATGAGCAGTTTACAAATCTTTAATTTGAAATTTAAAAATCTTATGGATAGTTTAAAAATGTTATAGATATTTTAAAAATCTTTAATTTAAAATTTAAAAAGCTTTTAGGTGAAAAAATGAAATATACTAATAAGTAATCGATGGTATGAAGAACTAAAGAAGGAGAATAATGAAGTAATGAGTAATACTAAGAATTGAAGAAGGAGATTAATGAAGTGTAATGGGAAGGGTTGATAACCCCGGCATCGAGGTTAGTAACCCTGATGCCGGGGTTACTATCTCCATTAAAAAAAACATATTATTTAATTATTTTATTAATTTTAATATAATAATTTAAAGAATAAGAAATAAAAAATACATAGTGGGAGGGGTTGATAACCCCGACATCAGGGTTAGTAACCCCGATGCCGGGGTTACTATCTCCCATTAAAAAAAACATATTATTTAATTATTTATTGATTTTAATATAATAATTAAAAGAATAAGAAATAAGAAATTATTTTATTAATTTTAACATAATAATTAAATGAATAAGAAATAAAAAAAATATAGTGGGAGGGATTGATAATCCCAGCATCGGTGTTAGTAACCCCAGCATATCTCCCATTACAAAAACATATTATTTAATTATTTTATTAATTTTAATATAATAATTTAAAGAATAAGAAATAAAAAAATATATAATGGGAGAGGTTGATAACCCCAACATCAGGGATAGTAACCACGATGCCGGGGTTGCTATCACCCATTAAAAAAAAACATATTATTTTATTATTTTATTAATTTTAATATAATAATTTAAAGAATAAGAAATAAAAAAAATATAAAGTGTGAGAGGTTGTAACTCCAGCAAAATGGTTTGAAAATTTTGTGAGTAATGATACAGACATGTTTAAATTGTACTAAGAAATAATGAAAATTTTCATTAACATTTTTTGGGATTTAGGTGGAAAATGAAGTTAAATAAGTAACCGATCCTCTTTTACAGAGTTTGGCTTGGGGTCCATCAAAGAAAGCAACAACATGGCCGGGATATTTCATTAATGCCTACAACTTCCATACTGTCGCACATGGCATGGAGAAGACCATTATGAATAGTGGTGTTTGTGTAAGAGGAAGCAATTTGGAGGATTCATCTTGTGATTTTTATGGTTTACTCGAAGATGTAGTGCAGCTTGAGTACCAGGTAGTAGATGAAATCATGTAGTACTCTTTGAGTGTACATGGTTTAACCCATTAAATGGCACTAAGGTTCACCCCCTATGTAAGTTGGTTAATATTAATTGTAAAAGGTTCAATCAAAAGTATGATCCATTTGTGTTGGCCCAACAAGCTACTCAAGTGAACTATGTTGCATAGCCAAGCATGAAGAAAAACAAAGTTGATTGGTTGGCTGTGTGTCCCACAAAAGCTAAGGGAATGGTGGAGATAAGTTGGTCATAAAAAGATGCATCTGCATATCAAATGGAGGAATTCCAGTCCACAACCGACGTTAGTACTATGGAAGAAATTCCTCCTATGTTTGACCCACAAGGCATACATATTGTTGACTTGTCTGATCTGCAACCCATTTCGGAAGGTGAAACCGAGGAAGACAAAGAAAATGAGCTAACAGAAAATGAAGAAAAAGAATAAATTGATGATGATGATGATGATGATGATGATGATGATGAAGTGATGGTGATGGTGATGGTGATGGTGAGGCTGAAGAACATGACTTTTAACAAACTGCGCACTATTTTGACAAACTCTTTTTTTGAATTTCCTTTTGATATGAACCTCTTATTTTTATCAAGTTGGTGGTTTTATTTTATTTTGAATAAAAACTTGCTATGCAATCTCGTTTTGAGAATCTCATTCATAATTTGAATGGGATAAGTAGTTTTACCATTTATGTTTGCATTTGTGCGTCAATGTAGGTGGGTTGATTATTTCACTTGAAGAGTGATGGATCGTTATCAAGATTTTGGGACAACATCGGGTTTGAATTTTCATTTAATTTAATCTTACTTGATATCATTCACGCATATATATGTACATTTATATTTTTTTTATGCTTATCTCTTAGGAAGAGGTTAGTCTGGACATCGATCTGGTGGTCGATCGAAATCGAGCCATGGTGGTCGTTCCACATCAAGCAGAGGTCGCTCCACCCCGAATATTTGTCAAAGATCTATTGACAACTCTACATCAATACCAAATACTGTGCCGGATTTGGGAATGGCTCCTTGTATACATCCAAGCATTCAACCAACAACAACAATGACTCCCTCATCACCAATAACGCAACCTTCACCAGCTATACCAGTAGCGCAGCCTCCCCCAATTCCACATGGAGAGACTTCTACCCATGCATCTGAGGACTACTCCCCGGCAATGGAAGTGCCATCCAATGAGTCTAAGAGCACTGAACCCCCCAAGTTGATCACCCTGAACAGTTTAATTGTGTGAGTTGCATTTCATGTTATATAACAATTTTATAATTTTGTATATAATTTATCTAATGAAAGATTTCTAAGTTTTAAGTAAATTTGTTTTATATCACTCTTTTATTTAGAGATTATGAAGTTAAGAAAGCAATACATGAATTGGTGAAAGATCACTATAAAGAGGCATGGACTAGATGGGGAAAAGTACCCAAAGATGTGAGGCAAAGGATATTCACTGCTTTTAGGGTAAGTATCATTTAATTAATTAAATGCTCCTATATCTTTTAAGTATGCATATTAATTATAATAAAACATTACCTTAGTTAATATTTTTTTAAGGGCATTTGTATATGGGAGCCACAGTATGAGTCGTCAGTGTTATATGACATTTCAGCCACGAAGCTAGTGAATGGCTGAAATAAAATTTATATCTTGCATATAAATTGTATAAGGCTCAATTTCCATGGATAGCTCCTGTAGTTTGGGAGGATTTGCAGAGGTATTGGGAGTCAGAGGAGTTTAAGAGAATAAGTGAAAATAACAAACAAAATAGTGTAGAAATTGGAAGCTCCTCCACCGTTATTTATCGTGATGGATCTGTTAGTACTGCTGTGCACCGCCTTAGGCTAGTAATGTCCCTTATCCATTTAAATACCATTATAATTGTTGCATCTGACTATTTAATATTTATTTACTATGTTGTTTTTTAGGCGGAGGAATTGGGTAGGGAGCCGACACCTAAAGAATGTTTTATCCGAACTCATGGAAGGAAAGATGGCACACTTGAGGCTGGGTGTGCCACTGAAATTGTTGTACGTATAATATATTTTTATAAAATAAAACAATATTGGAGCCAAAAGATGAAAATTTTAGAAATTACATTTTAATGTGGCATGGTTCATTGAGATATATGTTCAAAAAATCAATTAAGCTATTGATTGTTGACATGCTATACCACTTAAGGAAATTTACAAGTAAAAAAATGTTGTGCTTTTGTTATTAAGAACAAAATATTTGACTTGTCTTAAATCTTATATGGATGTAGATATACATATCTATATTGATTTATGTTTTTTACCAAAGAATTTAGTTCAGAATGTGATGGAGAAGGATCTTATTTTCTTTCACATGTTGAGATAATATTTGACTTGTCTTTTGTTGTTATATTTAAGGTCCTATAAATATTAGCCACCAAGATATAGCTCAAATTTTATGTGACTTCAAGTATGAAGACTGTTTAGAGATTTGTTTGCAATATCTTTATATTTGAGATTTACCTTCTTTAGTTCTTAGGGCTTGTATAAGCCTTCATGTTCCAATACTATGAGTTTAACTTTTGGATGTATGCCTGAAAAGTGAGATTGGTGATTGTCTGAAAGTTGATCTATTGCAATAAAAAAACTTGAACCCTTGATGCTAATCCTTTATGACTATACAAGCTTATATTTGTCAATTTACAATTTAGTGCTTTCTTGTTAAAACAAGAGCTGTGTTTGATTGGTCTATATGAGTTCACTTGAATTGTTTCACATTTAACAATTCACTTTTTAAAGAGAAACTGCTAAACAGGATGTATTGATAAGAGTTGCATGTTGTTATAGGCCTAACCTTTACTTATTTTATGATAGGATTAAGGATAAGAGTTTTCCTTGCTTTTATATTTAAAACTTATAATATTACATTCACATATGAGATATGTAACCACAAATTTGCATTTTTATTACATATATCAAGTATTTGTCCAGTTTATATGATGGCAAATAAGAAGGTTGTTTGAATAAAAATTGGGATATTAATATATTATTCACAAATATTAATGTAAATATTGAGTTTAAATTTTGTTTGATTTTGGATAACATTTATATAAACATTTTGAAAGGAAGCTTACTTGAGATGCAGGAACAATTTGAGAAAACTATTGTAGACAAATGCAGTCAAGGCATAGATTAAATCAAGATGAATTATGGGATGAGATAGCTATTGGAAGTCGTAAAAGAGTTGTAGGAAAAGGTAACATTGTTAGGCAAATGTCCTCATCCAATTACAAGCAATGCTCGGGGCCTTCCGAATCAACTGAACAACTCCGCAACAAAGTTAAAGAGTTACAGGAGGAGCTTGCTAGATCTCGTGCTGAGGCTGATGCTGAGTTGGCTCGACGTGAGTTATTTGAATCATCATTGCTTGCTGCACTTCGGGTACAAGGTATTGATCTCTCTAGCATGCCTACTACTGCTCGTACACCACATACCCCTCGAGCACCAACAGGAGAGTCCTAAACACATGCTAACGAGCACTCTCCAATGTTGAAGAGAGTTCGGGTTTCCCCGCCCACGGAAAATTCTCTTGACGACTTTGAGAATGATGTAGGCCGGGACTAGGATGATTGTAATAAAATTTATGTTTATTTTACTAATGCTACAGGGCATATTTTGATAAATTAATGTAGGTTATGATATCAAATGAATCTACCATTATTTAGCAAAATAAATTTTAATTTTTCATGAAATAAATAAAATTATGCCAAATTAGGTACTAAATTCGGTGCCAAAATTCGTGACAAAAAAAATTATGCTAACAATTATGTAAATTATAAAACCGTGACAACATTTGTGACAAAAACTGTGCAAAATAACGTAAAATCATGTCAAAACTGTGTCAAACCACACCGTTCTAAAAACCGTGACAAACTAAACCGTGCCAAACTCCATGACACACAAAACCGTGACGAATCTAACTGTGCTAAACACCGTGCCAAAAACCGTGACAAATCTGACCATGCCATAAACCGTGACAACTTATACGGTATAAAAAACCATGACAAATTCAACCATGCCAAAATTTGTAACAAAAACCTTGACATACACCGTGCCAACAACCGTGTCAAAATATGCTCTATGCCAAATCCGTGACAAACATTGTCATGATCTATTAAACCGTGACAAAATTTGTCACGGTTTTGCTATACCGTGACAATTTATATTTGTCACGCATACTATAGGCACGATTAAGATTCCATGCCAAAAATCGTGTCAAAATCAATTTGTCACGGTTTTTAAATCTAAAACCATGCGAAATTTATCGTGTCAAATTCATGTTTTTCTTGTAGTGTTTAGAATACATCATGTGTGAAGCCATAATAATTGGATTTGATTTTTAAGCCACGTGCTATGTCTGCCGAAATGAGCGCCCCCACCTGCTACTGTACCTCTCGATGATATGAAGTTGGTGAACGAGGATGTCCACGCATGTTTTGTCATAAACAGCCCAATATGGAACGTCACTGCCATGTGTAAGTTATAGAGATGGCAACGGGTCGGGTCGGGTGCTGGTTTTACCATACCGGTACCGGTACCCGCTACCCCACTAGTATACCCGAACCCGAACCAGATGGATTTTAAAAACCCCAACCCACATCTGCACCCAACGGGTAATCGGGTACCTGCAAGTATACCCGCCCCTATCTCCATATTAAAATTACAAAACTAAACAAAAAGGAAAAATAAAAAACCCTAAATTGTTAAGTTGTAGAACATATTAGTATATATATATTATATAAATATTTTACTAATTTTAATTTCGGATCGGGTACGGGTACGGGTCGGGTATTAGAATTCCCATACCCGCACCCGCACCTGTTTCATACATGTCGGGTTTTACCCGAACCCGACCCGAAATCCAGTCAAATCGGGTTTTACCCGTCAAACTCGAGTCGGATCAGGTCGGATGGGATCGGGTTTGGGTATTATTACCATCTCTAGTAAGTTAAAAGATCTTGTCCACTTATCACATATGCACTTGCCACATATAAGCGGTCCCGCCTTTTGGTTCCCATGCAAATTAAAAAGATTATGTGCACAAATGGACTTGTCAGTGTCGCCACAGGCACCCAAATATATAATTTAGAGAAACAAAAATAGATATTTTAGAAATTTTATTAAAATCTAAACTATACCGACAATAACACAAAGTAATACGAAGAGAATTTAATAAAATAAATAAATATATATATATATATATATATATTAATTTTTCATAATTAAAGCATGCGCAAATAATTGTGAGAGAGTTGAAAACTTTATATGGGAAGTTGATGATGAAGTATTAAGTTTCAAAGTTGTTAGTTATGTATCGATTTTCTTTCTTATTATATTCAATATGATAAAATATAATAACTATATAGTTAGTATGGTGCCATGCGATAAACTTATTTAAAATATAGTTAGAGTTAAATAGAAAATAAAAAAGAGTTATATATTCAATATGCATAAAAATATTTTCTAAATGCTTAAAATGCTTTATCCAAAAAATTGTAAAAATTGACTAAAACTCTAAGATGTTTTCCACAATAACCACTGAAATTAGAACTATTACAAATATCTTTTAATTATCGTCTACCGCATGTTCCAACCGTCTCAAAAGTTTTCTAAAAATTGGGTGTGGCGAGATGGTGCCCATGATTAAAAGTGTGTGTGTATATAAAGGGAAAAAATATTTGACGATGTAACAAAGGGGTCTATATATTTATACAAAATCTAAAGAGTTTTATTTGTCATATGTAAAACATAGCAACATCACGAGAAAAGATTGTATGAAAGGGTAACACTACACTAAATTTTATCCCTCTTAAATTTGAGATTTCCACATCAAAAGTTCTCATATTGTGAATATTAACTTGGTATCAACATCATCATCCACATTATTTTTTTTTCATAAACTTTAAATTCAAATTATATAAATTTCTAAATTTTAAAAATTAAAAAAATTATAAAACCCTATATAAAATTCTAAAATTTTAAACCTAAATACTATACCCAAAATTCTGAAAATATAAACCCTAAGCTTAAGCGCTACAACATAAATAATAAACCGCAAGCACTATAGAGCTTAGGGAGGAACTTTTTGGTTTGCTATTTACGGGCTTAAATTTAGAATTTATACTATAAAGAGAAATTGAATCTTTTTTTTTTTCAAAAATTTTTGATGTGGCAACTTCTGATTTCAAGGGATAAAATCTGACTGGTGTCATGTTTCATTCAATTCTACAAAAATCACTTATTAACTATTATCCTTTGATTTTTCAAATATTACTTACCATCTTCTTCTTTAATTTTAATCTAAAATAACCTTACCGGTTATGATCTAAGTTAATTTTTTTTTAATCTCTATCTATCAGATGCAATCTCTTTTATGATGCTTACCTTTAAACATTCAATATATAATTAAATTTTAATAAAAAAAATATGATTTTTTTTGTTAAAAATTAAAATATTATTGTATTTTTATATCTAATATTTAATGATAAGTACTACATCTTATGCAACAAAGAGATAAAACATTATGTTTGGTCATTATAAAGCATTATTTTAACTCACATGAAAACATTAAATTTGTTCCAATAAGTGTCAAGTAATTTTGCAATTTTGCAAGGGGCGGCAGTATTTAAAAAAATGAAATTAAAAAATTAGCCTTGAACTTTTATTGAGCGTATACGAATTTTTAATTAAAAATTATTTAAGAACATGTTTAAATAAAATTTATTTCATGGTATTCATATTATTTGGATCTATTTTCACTTGGTACGCAGGCTCAAATATGAAGAAACGCATCTTTTAAGAAAATACAAAGGGGCTGTTTAATATCTATTTTTGTAAACAAAAATCCAATTCATGTTTGGTAACATAGCAAAACAAGTATTTTTTTATAATAAATAATGATTTATTACTCACCCTTCAAAGAGAGATTCGCGTTATATTAACTAAAGATTTTTTTTTCTATTTTTTCAAAAATAATTACAAAACATGTACTTTTTATAATGTTCCAATAAATTAAAATAATACAAATATGTTTAACTTGTAGGTGTGGTAATATGTTTGGGTTAATTTTTCAGTAGTTCACCTAACTTTGCCTGGTTATGACTTCAGTCACCGAACTTCAAACATATCAAAATGTTCACCCAGTTAATATTTTCTTTCACCGGCCAGTCATCCTAGAAATTCCGGCAACTAAAGTCCTGCATGGCAGCTGGAATAGCTGAGTCAGCAATCTTTGACCACGTCATCAGTCTGACTTAGGTTCTCTACATCAAAGAAAGTTGTTGACTCACCCTTCAGGCCTCCATGTCATCATCAATACTACAATGTGTGATGTGGTGTTCGGCAAGACGCACAACGGTGCAGTCATGGTGGTTGGAGACGCTTTCTACACAATGATGTTTGACTTGGCACAAGGTGGGTGTGCGACGGTAGAGGATGCGGCGGTGGTACTAGCACAGTGTTTGGTGACATCGGTGGGAATCATGGCGAAGGATTTGGGGAAGTATGTGAAGGAGATGCGGTGGAGGGCGGTCGGACTGATTACTGGCGTGTTCTTCTCCAATTGGGTGCAGCAAAGTGGGTCTGGGTGGAGTTGGTGGAAAAATGAAGCTCTTTTGAGATAATGTGTTCTACTGGTTTGTTTTCCCAAGGCTTGCGAATGTTGTCCACTATAATTGTGGGGTTTTGCCAGAGAAGGAAAAAAGTTCATGAGGATGATAATAGAGATCTCTTTGTTTGCATTTTGTTTTTAATTTTCTAGTTTGGTTTGAGCTTAGTTGTTTGTGAGTGTTTGATGAAATGTGTATGTGATATGTTCTCCACAAGTATACGGGGCACACACAAGTAGTAAAGTGGCACCCCATAATGGGTAGGGTTGTCGAACCACAGGGACTGGACTCAAAGTACTAATTCATCTTCTAATGTCCAACCGATCAGTAATGGTTGGTAAAGGGTTATAACTAGATCCTAAAGGGGAGAAGGATGACAGGTAAGGGCTGGAATGGAACTAGGTGAGATACACAGAGATAAAGCAGTGCCCCGGACTAATCCCTTGGAGAAATGTGCAATGGACTTGCTCCTAATACCTACCGGGTACATCCTAAGGTGCTTGTGTGTGCTCAAGAGCAATGTTGCATCTATGGTTCTTAAATACACCAAGTTTTGCTAAGATAACTAGATTACCTAAGCAACTGTGCAAATCAAACACATCACGTTACGCAAACACAAGAAACCAATAGAACACCGTAGACATATTAAAAGCAAGTAAATCAACAAAGCACATAAACATCTAAGTTCATAGATCCAAGGCACCAGAGAGTGGCTATCCCCTCATTCTTTTACAAATCCATTAAAGACTAAAGAAAACAAAAGGTAATGAAGCCATGAAAGACTCCAATCTTTGCTTCTCAACCACTTCGACGATGTTTCAATGAAGTTCTGCAGGCTTAGCTCCGCTCCACTCTCGATCTTGCACCATAGCTCCACTCCGGCCCCAGAAAAGTAAAGGGGAAGAGCTTGGCAGTCGCCCTCCAAAAAGAATGAAGAAAGGATCCTCTCAAATGACCTAGACCTGGGCTTAAAAAGTTGTTTTCAGGGTGAGCACAGTCATGCTTAGGGGGTGTTTCTCCCCCTGATTATCTCAGGAAAGTCTAGGTAATTGAATAATAGAAATTTAGCATGAGCACGCCCCTGCTTCTCAACAGAGCACGGTCGTGCAAGGAGCACACAAACCGTGTTTTTTCTCCAGACTTGTGCTATAGTAATTTGTTACAGTAAAAACTACAGTAACTCAACTGCAGTGTTTTCCTACAGTGACAGTGCTTCTCTTACTGCCGAAATTGCTTGGAATAATCAGGGGAGAAACACGATCATGCTCAGACTGTGCTCCACCTAGAACACTGTAATTTTACATCTTTTCGCACTGTAATTGCACCGAATCCTGCTTTTTTGCACAGGAATCTGTTTTCTTGTATAAATACACAATAATACCATAATAGCACCGAATCACAATAAATAAACGTTTAAAGACAAGATAAATACATGAAAAGGGTATGGATACATATATATATATATATATATATGAAATGCACTCGTCAGTATGAGCAAAAAGGTGTTTGGTGAAATGCATGTGAGAAGAATCAAGTTCATATATATATACACACACACACATAAACATGTTTCATGAAATGCCTGTGAGAAGTGTCCAGTTCATATATATATATATATATATAGTTAGTGCAAAAGCACTTTAATTGGCAAGATTTGACACCGAGTCAAGGTGACGTGGCAACTACTGTGACATGGCATAAATGATGACATGGGAAGCATGGTGACGTGGAAAGGAGTCTTAGATTGGAGGCAAATATCTTGGGAAATCTTGGTGGAGCTATTTTCAGTATGTGTTACAACTTGAAGGCAAGATCTTATTAAGACGATATTTAGAAGATTTGATTGAAGACTAAAGAAGGATGGATTCTAATTAAAGAAATTCCTATCAAAGGTATGATTGAAGACTATTTAATGTATGATTTGAAGAACCTTAATAAGTATGATTGAAGATTATTAAGGGTATGGTTGGAGACATGCCAAATTGGAGAGATACCTATTGTTGGTATGATTGGCATTAAAAAGATCTATTCTTTGGAAGATTTGAAGACCAAACTTGGGTGAATTGAAGATAAAGTTTGGAAATTCTTTTGAAGACACATAAAGTCATGCACTCCTTATGAGGGGATTGCGTAGTGAAGAACTAAGGAGGTAGGCTAGTTGCTAGTAGTCAGGATCGGGAGACAGGCTGTATAAACTTAGACCAAGCATGATCGGGAGGTTGATATGTCTTGAGGTGGTTTCGCAACAGAGCTATAACTCAATCAAATCAGTAGTTAGGGCCAAGTTGCAAGTTGAGTTACAACAGGAGTTACAACAGCTAATTTTGGAAGGTTCTAAAGTTAGTAGCTACAGAGATTCTAAAATAGGTATGGGCTATTTTTGGAACATTGAGGTATCTATATAAGCTACCTTGATCTGAGATTGTAGGTGACACTTGAGCTAGAGATTGTGTGGGTACTAGAAAATCTAGAGAGGGTAGTGATCTGAGTGACAAAGTGTTTGTACTAATGTATTTTCACCTCTTTTAGTAGATTATTTATCTCCGGGCTTGGCCCCCAAATATAGGCGAGTGGACGCAGAACTGGGTTACCAATTTTGTGTGTCTTCTTTTGTTTGGTTTGTGTGAGATTTTTATAAGTGTTTGAGTGTTCTCTAAACCCACAAATCATATAGACAGAACTAATAAGTGGTATTAGAGCAGGTTTGTCATTTTTGCTTTGGTTTCAAAGTCAGCGAGGTCCAAGCAAGTTCCATTGATGGTCAGAAGGGAAAGAGCTTCTGTCACACGACCACCATTACTCAATGAATCCAATTATCCATATTGGAAGGTATAAATGAAGGCTTTCATTAAATCCATTGATGAGAGTGCATAGATAGCGGTGGAAGAAGGATGTTCTCCTCTGATTCAAGTGATTGAAGACACAAATGAGACAGTGAAAAAGAGAAGTAACTGGAATGCCGAAGATATGAATAAATCTAATTTAATGGGAAGGCTCTCAATGTAATCTATAGAGGAGTTCATGAGAACCAGTTCAAATATGTGGCAACATGCGAGTGTGCCAAAGAAGCTTCATAGATTCTGCAAACTATCCATGAAGGTACAAACTTGGTAAAAACTTCTAAACTTCAAATATTGACAACTATGCTCAAGAATCTTAGGATGGGAGAAGATGAGATGATAGCCATATTCAATGCCAAGTTGATTGACATTGCAAATCAAGCTTTCTAACTCGGCAAAAAGTATTCAGATAAAAAGCTAGTTCAGAAGGCTCTTAAATCTCATCCAAGAAGGTTTGATGGAAAAATTTCCGCAATGGAGGAGGCAAGAGATATCACAAACATGAGACTTGATGAGTTGATGGGGTCTCTACAAGCATATGAGATGAATCTTAATCCTGAAAAAAATAGAAGATTTGGCTTTGAAGGTAGAAAGAGTTACAAAAGGCTATTGTAACAAAAAAATGAAGATGAAGGAGATAGTGAAATTGTTTTCCTATCAAGGAAGCTTCATAACATGATAAAAAAATACAAGACAGAAGGTAAGAAATTCTAGAGAAAAGATGCCCTTAGTAAAGAAAAGGAAGAAGCTGAAGATCATCAAAAGAAGATCAAGTGTAGAGAATGTGGTGTCTTTGGACATTATCAAGCCAAGTGTGGTAACACTCATAAGAAGAAAGAAAAGTCACTCAATGCCAGATGGAGTGATGTTCAAATGGTATGATGGAGGAAGAAGATGAAGAAAATCTGAGCAACCATCATACCTCTTTACTAGCTGTGATGAATGAAGTAGCAAACTTCAACAAATCCAAGCCTGTTGTAGAATATATTGCAATATCAGTTACAACATCTGATGAAACTGATAATGAGTATGATGAGGTAAATGGAAAAGAACTTCTTATGGGTTATAAACTTATGTTGACCAAATTTAATGAGATGATCTTATAAAACAAACGCCTGGAGAAAGAATTAGGTGCATGTAAAGGAAAGTTGAGCCATGCTAAGAAGATCTTAGATTCCATGAATAAAGATAAAGCGATGCTTGACGAGATTTATCAATTGGAAGACCAAGCAAAACAAGACAAGGTATTGGGTAGGTTGGTGAACTTTCAAGAGTCAAGAAAAATGATTCAGGGATAATCTTTGTCAAATTGAATGCTCAACAAAATAAAGAAGTAAAGCAAAACAAGGTGAAAAGAAGTCAAAGAGAAGATGTCCGTGTCAAGCCTAATCATCATTCAAAGTAGCAATATGAGTACAAGACAAAGTCTAGAAGAGAAGTCCTTACTTGCTTTTATTGTGGAGAAAGTGGCTATATCTGACCCAAGTGCAACAAGTTGAAAGATGATTTAAAGAATGGGAAAATCATTGGATATGAGCAAAAAACTATTAGAAGAAGAATCAGACGAAAGATGATTGTAATGAAGAAGATGTGGATTCAAAAAGAAGACAGGACAAGAAAAAACTCAGAAGAAACAATTAATGAAAAGAAGAAGTCAGAAGTGGTGAAGAACCAGATTGTTGCATCAACAGGTTACAACCAAAGGTTCATTGACTGGGGACCCCAAAGGTCAACAGGTAAGGCACCCTTATGGGTGAAAAAATAATGATCTCTATGATGAGTGTAAAAAAAAGAAAAAAGGCAAAAAGAATAAGAAAAGTGTATATAAAAAAGAGGAGAGAAAAAAGAGAAAGAGTGAAAGAATAATATATAAGAATAAAAAAGAAGGGAACTAAACCAAAAGTAGTTTCTAGATACATGAAGTTGAATTTTTTGGAGATTTCAGAAGGGAGAAGAGAAAAAAAGACTGAATCTGAAGATGGAGCCTTCAACATCAATCCTAAAGCTTGTAGAAAGGATGTTACAAAAGGTGTTGCAACAAAGGATAGAAAGAAGCTGAAATTGAACAAAATAGAAGAAGAAGGTTGTGAAAAAGCCTAGATGAAAATCATTCTTAGATTCTAAAATTGAAGTTAAAGAACAATTACCTAGCCTAAGGCTAATGAAGAAGAGTAAGAAGACATTGAAGAAGGGAGAAAAAGGCGTCTAAAAGTTATTAAGCAGGTGAAATGGGGAGATTGCCAACATTCCTGAATAAAGGGGGAATTGCAAGATGAGTTGCAACCGAATATGCAACTACAAAGTAAAGACTTTGGCATCATCAACCACAAAGGGGGAGAAAATCAATGTTTAAAAGGGCTCTGCAAGTAACCAGGTATCTGATGTTTCTTAATATCATTTGCAAAGATGTAAAGGAGGTCTATCATGAAGGGGCAGTTTGTTCAACTACCAATCCAGAGTATAGGAAGAATTACTGAAAGAAGTTACAACCTGATTTGCAACAGAAGACCTTTGCTATCATTTGCCACAAAGGGGTAGAAGATTGAAGATTGCAGACCGACTTAGTATTGTTATCTTGTTATGTATTTGTTATGCTCACTAGTTGTAGTTTGTGTTATATTCATGTACTTTGTAATATCACAACTAGATGATGTATTAGCCTTGTAAGAGTCAGTTGAGTAATGTTCAAGGTAGTGTTGTACCTGGAGGTTGTAACAGGTGTCTGTCTCAGAGCAGAAGCAGTGGTGTCAAATTATGCAAAAAGTGGAGATTATTAGTGCAAAAGCACTTTAATTGGCATGATTTGACACCAAGTTAAGGTGACATGGCAACCATTGTGGCGTGCCATAAAGGATGACATGGGAAGCATGGTGACGTGGCAAGGATTCTTGGATTGGAGGTAAATATCTTGGGAGATCTTGGTGGAGCTATTTTCAGTATGTGTTACAACTTGAAGGCAAGATCTTATGAAGACCATATTTAAGAGATTTGATTAAAGACTAAAAAAGGATAGATGCTAATTAAAGAAATGCCTATCAATGGTATGATTGAAGACTATTGAAGGTATGATTTGAAGAACCTTAATAAGTATGACTGAAGATTATTAAGGATATGGTTGGAGACATGCCAAATTGGAAAGATACCTATTGTTGGTATAATTGGCATAAAAAAAATCTGTTCTTGGGATGATTTAAAGACCAAACTTGGGTGAATTGAAGATCAAGTTTGGAAAGTCATTTGAAGACTCATAAAGTCATGTGCCCCTTGCGAGGGGACTGCGTGGTGAGGAACTGAGGAGGTAGGCTAGTTGGCAGTAGTCGGGATCAGAAGATTTGATTACATCGACTCGGACTAAGCATGACCGGGAGGTTGATGTGTCTTGAGGTCGCTTTGCAACAGAACCATAACTCAGTCAAGTCAGCAGTCAGGGCCATGTTGCAAGTTGAGTTACAGCAGGAGTTGCAACAGCTAATTTTGGAAGGTTCTAAAGTTAGTAGCTATGGAGATTCTAAAAAAGGTATAGGCTATTTTTGGGACGTTGAGGCGTCTATATAAGCTACCTTGCTCTAAGATTGTAGGTGACACTTAGCTAGAGATTGTGTAGGCACTAGACAATCTAGAGAGGGTAGTGATATTTATTTATGAGTATGAGTGACAAAGTGTTTGTATTCATGTATTTTCACCTCTTTTAGTGGATTGTTTATCTCCAGGCTTGGCCCCCCAGACGTAGGCGATTGGACGCCGAATTGGGTTACCAATTTCATGTATCTTCTTTTGTTTGGTTTGTGTGAGATTTTTATGATTGTTTGAATGTTCTCTAAACCCAAAAATCACACCGACGGAACTAACATATATATATATATAGATGTTTCATGAAATGCTTTTTGGAAGAATTTGGCTTATATTGTAATAAAATGATTGTAAGAAGACCCTAGCTTTCTTGGCTTCTTAAGTGTTTGATGAAATGCCAATGAGAAAATAACGCATGCTAGTAACAATACTACAATCAATAGGTTTAAATACTACAATCAAACCATTAATAACAATCAAAGTTGGGAGAAAAAAACAAATAAAGATACAAAAAAATTCTATTAGGGCAGATTTCTTGCATTGGCTCTTAAAGCTTCAACCATATGTAAATTACGCCTTGTGCATCTTAAATATCTACAACATCAACTTCAATTAGGGCTTATTACCCTGTCTTTTCAAGATATCATCGCCCCATGTTGGTCCATTTGAATGGAGGAAGAAGATGAAGAAGATGAAGAAGAAGAAAGAGGTTTGATGATGACGTGGAAGGTTGAAGGGTGAGTCAACAACTTTCTCTAATGTGGAGAACCCAAGTCAGATTGGTGACGTGGTCAAACATTGATGACTCAGCTATTTCAGTTGCTAGGCAGGATTTTAGTTGCCGAAATTTCTCGAGTGACTGGCCAGTAAAAGAAAATATTAGCTGGGTGACCATTTTGATATGTTTTGAAGTTTGGTGACTGAAGTGATAATTAGGCAAAGTTTGGTGACCTAATGAAAATTAAGCCTCATATGTTCACACTGGAAGCTTCAATGAGGATGTGTATATTTGATGTTTGCTTTAAATTATATAAAAAAATTGGCATTTAATAATATAAAAAAAAAATTGGCATTTGATATGAACAATAAACACCATTAATTTTTAATCAAAGTTAAATTTAGGGGTTATTTGATAAACAGTATTCCAATTCACAATTTAATTGGAATTATATGTAATATACAAAACTTTATTTTTAATTATTTATTTTGTTGTAAGTTCAAAATTATCATTTTTATCATAAATTTATTTTAAAATATTACAATAATTTCAGTAAAAATTTAAAATTGCATATTATTTTTTTTAAATTAGTAATTAAAAAAAGAAGTTTATGATGTGCCATGTCAAATGTACTACACGTTTTACAAATAAACCACATTTTGGTTTCCTATACTAAGAAAAATCGATTTTAGTCTTTTAAGATAATATAAAACCGAGAGATATAGCTACCTTCTCTTACTTGTATATCTCATACATTCGGCACTAATAATGGAAATAGTTCAAATTATGGTTTATATATATATATATATATTATTGTTATATTTTCACACTTTTAATCAGAGATAATTGTTTTATTGGATAATATTTTTTTTACACTTTGACTTTAGCCACCCTTACTAACTAGTTCTGGTTCTGCCATCTTGGTAAGGTAAAGCTCACTTTACAACTCAACTTAAAAAAAAAAGAGAAAAAGGAAAACACTAACAAAATTATTGATGAGTGTACAATATTCCATTATTTTATATCATTCTGTACACTCATTTGGCATGTATTAGAAGTATACTATAAAATTTGACCCTAAACATAGTATGTTTTGCATTCTCAGGCTTCGGGTAGCACTTAAAGATGAGAGAGAGAGAGAGAGAGAGAGAGAGAGAGAGAGAGAGTGAAAAGAAGTATTCTAGATCCTAAATAAAGAAGATGGAACTCTCTCGGCATCAATTGGATAATAACAAAGCAAATAAGACCCTTTACGGGCACCTTATGGTTGTGCTTACGGCCGTAAGCCGAGTCTAGAGAACCTTGCGGGCATGCTTATGCTCGTAAGGAGGAGTATAAAACCAAACTAGAGAACCTTACGAGCAGGACTTACGCTTGTAAACATGACCGTAAGGATCATCCAGAGGAGTTTATGAGCAGAACTTACGCCCATAAGTACAAAGAAGCTTACAGTCCAGTGTTTACAGTATTAAGCTAGACCATAATACAAGATAGAAAACCTTATAGATGGGACTTACGGCTGTAAGTGATCCTGTAAGGCTCGCTACTCATCATCTCCAACTCCTTACAGGTATGTCCTTATGCTTGTAAGCATACCATAAGCGACACAGTATAGATATATCTGATGAGGATTTTAGGGTTATCTTTTGTTCTAATTTGGTGGTGAGGCTGAGGGAAGGAGAGGGGTGAATCTCCAAGTCTTTGGAGGCGATTTTAGGAGGAGATTCAGCCCCATCATCTTGGTGAAAGAGATTATAGCCGTCAAGACTAGCATGACTGCATTTGCGGAAGGTCTTTGGGCATTTTTCAGTGATTAACCTCTTGCATGATTAAGAAGAGGGGGGTTTAATGCTTTGTTTTATTCTCCCCCTTGTCTTGTAATTTGAATGCTTTTCCTCTTTTAATGGAAGATTGATTTCATAGATGTTTATGCATAGTTGAACTCTAGGCTTTTATCCTTTGACATTGGTTATAGATCCTTATGATTAAGTTGTCTCTTAATTGCAATCCATGTTATTTGAATCTAATTGTGTGTTTGTATTACTTGATTGCTATTATGGTGAAAGCCATAGTTATCATATTTGATATGCTTTGTGACAAGTAAAACTACCCACCTAGAGTAGACATATCGCGAATAGAGGGGGCTGTGAGTAAGCCTAGCAATGGGGTACTTTGGAGAACTCTTTTCCCTTAATCCTCCCGAGTGTGTTGACAAGTTATTTATGTGCTCTTTGCAATCATGTGGAATATATTTTAGGAGAAATCGCATTTCTATTCTGTATTTGGATTAGGGGTAATCTCTTTACAAGGAGAATTACCTGTTTAAGAAATTTTTGTCAACTCACATTGAGATTTCATAGTGTAAAGCAATTGTGTGGTGACTATATTAGCACTGTACCGATTCAGCTACTATTCATCCTTGCAAGAAAAGTTTAGTATAAGTTAGGAAGTTTCTCGGTTCAAATAGGATTGCATGATTTGACAACCTTTGTCCTAAACTTAACAAAACCCTAGAGGGATTCTATTCATGGATATCACTTCTTCTCCTGATTTCTCTACTCCTTTACTTTGCATTTCTTGCTTTTGTTTTTGAGTTCTTTTGTATAACATCACAACCTTCATCTAATTTTCAGAATTAGAGTTTGTATTAGTAATCTTAATCTTCACTGTGGATCAATACCTTGCTTTTACACACACTTTACTACTTGATCGGTGTGTACGCTTGGGTCCCTATCAAGTTTTCGGCATCGTTGCAGGGAAGATTTGAGCTATTAGGAACACTTCATGTTTTCCATCACTTAGTCATTTATTTTTCTGTTTATTCTTTTCTTTCTCTAAATATTTTGTTCTTTTTAGTTTCTTTTCTTTTGTTGCGATTGCAGTGCATGCCACCTAAAGGAAAATCAACATGACTAGTAAAGGTGAATAGTCAAGAACCATGGCAGATCAAGGGGTTCGATAGAGGACCCTTTACGATTATGCTTATTCCACTTTAAATAAATCATAGTCGAGTGTTGTTTGCCCGCTGGTGGCGGCAAAAAACTTTGAGCTCAAGCTAGTGTTTGTAAAATGGTCCAACAATCAGTGTAGTTTCATGGTTTGCCAGATGAGGTCCCGAACAATCACATTAGAGGGTTCCTCGAGGTTTATGACATGTTGAAAGATCAACAATATTTTTGATGATGCTTCTAGCCTCTATTTGTTGCATTTCTCTTTCAAGGATAGAGCGAAGTAGCTGCTCCAGGGCCTTCCCCGTGTTTTTATCATGACATGGGTACAACGCATCAATACTTTTCTAGCTCATTAATTCCCTCCTGGAAGAACGATCAAGTTACTTAAAGAGATCACCCCTTTACTCAGTTGGATACAGAGTCACTTTTTGAGGCTTAGGAGAGATTTTCTGATTTATTGAGGAGGTATCCGGACCACAACCTTCCAGTGTGGATGGAGGTACATATATTTCATCAGGGTCTCAACCAGAACACTTGCCAGTTTATTGACTCAGTAGTAGGAGGATCACTTGGCAATAACACCCCAGAGGTGGCCAAGCAGTTGATAGAGGAAATCATCATGAATAACTACCGGTGGAATTCCAAAGGAAGGTCAGTTAGTAAGCCCACTGGGATCTTAGAGGTTAGTGAGGATATCGTGTTGGGCACTCAGGTGGAGGCCTTAAAAAGAAGATCGACAACTTATCCACCTAGAAACCAACTACAGTTATAATGTGTGACACATGTGGGGCAAGACATACTTTGATAGATTGTGCCATAGTAAGAGCGGCGCATGGATACATCAAGCAAGTTGATTTTATTGTTAGTGTTCTCTAACACAAGGGAATCCCTATAGCAACACAAACAATCCAGGGTGGAGGAATCGCCCCGATGTCTCTTAGGGCAACCAGGGGTAACAGTAGAAGCTCTCACATGGATTTCCTCCTCACCCACAGTCGGATTAGAAGCCCACGCTTGAGGATGTCCTTACTAGATTCATACAAACCATGAACACAAAGTTTCAGCTGTCAAATGGTAGGTTCAAGAGCATAGAGTCTACAATAAGGAATTAGCAAGTGTCTCTCCAGAACTGGGAGAACCAAGTGGCTAGATTGCAAAATGCTTGTCCGAGCATCCACAAGACAGTCTATCGAGTAACATTGAGGCAAACCCTCATGAGCACCTCAAGGCTATCACTCTTAGGAATGGTAAGGAAGTGGGAATGAGTAAATAGAAGGTGATAGAGAAGGAACAAGAGTTGGTAGTTGAAGTTCTTGAAGAACTGATGAAAGAGGGATGAGCTACTCCACTTGTTGAGAAGAGTGTGGCACCACCGGTGAAGGAGTATGTTCCATGACTTCCATATCCTCTAGATTGAAGATTGACCGCACCAATGAGCGATTCAAGAGATTTTTGGATTTGCTCAAGCAGCTACACATCAATGTTCCGTTTGTAGAGGCTTTGTCTCAAATGTCTAAGTAATCAAAGTTTCTCAAAGATCTACTTACAAACAAGCAAAAATTCGAGGAACTCTCTACAGTCACATTGAGTGAGGGGAGCTCGGCACTCTTGCAAAACTGGATTCTAAATAAGATGAATGATCCAGGAAGATTCACTATCCCTGGTATTATTGGTGAATTGGTGAATGAGAAAGCCCTAGCAAACCTAGGAGCTAGTATTAACGTTATGCCATTTACCATGTATAACAAGTTAGGGCTTAGTGACCTCAAGCCTATTAGGATGCCCTCCAGTTAGCTGACAAATCTATTAGGCATCCTAGAGGTGTTATTGAGGATGTTCTTGTAAAAGTTGATAAATTCATCTTCCCAGTTGATTTTGTCATCCTAGCTGTTGATGAGAATGTTGATGTGCCCTTATCTTAGGTTGGCCATTTCTAGCCACCTCCCAAGCCCTTATAGATGTGAGCAATGCTAGTATGACTCTTAGGGTTGGAGATGAGGAAGTAGTTTTTGCTTTATTTGATGCTATGAAACATTCTCTTGCTTCAGATAATACCTTGCTATTTTATGGACCTGGCTGGCTTAATCGTTGATGATTTTGTACGGGAAATGTTGCACAAAGATCCTTTTAAGGAGTCATTAGATGACCCTCAAGACAAGGAGACACCCCTTTTGCTTACAACAAATCCATTTGAGGAATACACATGAAAGAAGCATTGGATGGTATCCACCTCACTGAAGAAGGCAAGAAGAAGCCTTTACCCAAGGAGGCAACGCCCGAGTAGGTCAAATTGATTGGTAACTTTCCTATTTATTCTGATTTCACACTTGGGCATTATTTTGGAGAAAAACATGTTGGGTTCGAGGAGTATTCCTATTTGGAGCCTCCTTAACATGAGCACACTAGGTACATCAAGCTAGTGATTTAAAACAAGCGCTACTTGGGAGGGAGCCCAAGCATTTTTCCTATTTTTGGTTCTTTTTGCTCTTAGTCGTAGTATTTGTTTTTGTTTTAGTAATAAATTCTCGGCTTATCTTTATTTTTCATGATTTGATTAGTTGGTTGTCATCCTATACACTCATTTTTTGTGATCACTAGGTTATATTTGTATTTGAGTTTTCTTGTAAGAACAAGAGAAACTCTGCTCAAATTTTCAGGACTACTTACAAGCTACTTACGGTTGTAAGCCAAGCTGTAATGCCTCAACAGAAAGATTTATGGTCATTTTTACGCCTATACGCCACCCCGCAAGGTTGTTCCAGATTGCACCTATGGCCCATAAATCCTGAAGAGCATAGTTCAGAGGTACCTTCGGGCTACTTACACCCGTAAGATGAGCTGTAAGGGTCATCCAGAGCAATTTATGAGTAGATCTAGAAATCCTTACTACTCATAACCTCCATGTGACATAACCTAGGTTCCTTACAAGCTCCTTACTCTCGTAAGCCAGACTGTAAAAGCTATTCAGAGAACTTTATGGACTACAGTGTAAACACTTTTACGGCTATAAAATAGGATGTAAAGGAGATGCAACCCTTACGGGGCAGGCCCTATGGCTGTAAGAACCCCATAAACGCTCATACAAAGAGACTTATAGTCGCGGTTTACGGCCATAAGCCGCCCGTAAGCACCTTGGGTTTAAGCGCCACAAGCGACCTTTGATCTTCATTTTTAATTATTCCTCACCGTACTTCTTGTTCCATTTGACTCCCCTTGATTTTCTTTTTCATTCTTGAGTGTTTAGAATTGGTTTGGTCTCCATTTGGAAGCATTTTGCTGGCTGGTTTTTCATCTCTTTCTCTTTGCTCCAAGTTAATGTCATTTAATCGATTTTTAACAAAGAATGGTTTCTTGAATGCTTTAATTTGATGTTTTAAATGCATATTCTTGAATTCTTTAATTTGATGTTTTAAATGCATATCAATACTTTATAATCATTCGAAATGCGTTGTTTGTAAATTTTAGAGCTTCCATATATAGGAGGTGTCCTAACGGCCTTAGCCTGTGACTTATGACCGTAAGACTTCCTGTAAAGGTGAGTTTCCCCGAGGCTTACGACCATAAGCCTTCCCATAAGCAGGCTGTAAGTCTTCCTTATTCAACTAATGTTTTGTATTCTAAATTAAACTTCATATTTTTTTTATGTATGATGACTAGAGCAAAGAAGACTATTTCGGGGCCGAGCAAGAGGAAAAAGTCCAAGGCATGTACATTGGGCCCAGCGACCCCAGAGACTTCTACACCCTCTGTCCTCTTAGTCCTTACATTTTCACACGTTCACTTCTAAGAGCGGTTTACTCGCTTGAAGATGAAGTGGTTTGGTCATTCCTACACAGCGGACTGACAGGTCCTTTCACAGCTGGGTCTTGAGGAGGAGATCCCGGGGATGATGCACTCGGGTGGATGGAGCTAACTATTTTCAGTCAAAGAGAAAGCTTACACGGACACCACCCTCGAGGTCCTATCTACCTTTAAGGTGGACTGAGGCTTGGTGGGATTTGATCAAGTTGGCACCATCAAATTTCAGTTATTCGACGTGTAGCGCACTCAGACATACACCGAGTTCCCTCTGTTGATGGAGTTGTATGACACCGACTATACCATCACCCCCTAGTATGAGCAGCTGCTGATTGACTTCCCACCATGTGCCACCACCAAGGGAGTCTGGCTCCTCCTGAGTAGAGGCATGAGCTACGAGACGGGCCTCACAAAGGCCTCGTTCCTCACTAGACCTGACCTCGGGTTATTCATTCGTTGTAAGGCATTTGAATTACAAACAAAAGAGAGAATTGACAATTTCTACTTTATAGTTTGACAATTGGCATACTGATGCATGCAAAGAAATGCATGTAATAAGAAAATATTGAGAGGCTATTAAATAATAGTTATGTCAATGATCAATAGTCCAAGTCATTTTCGATGACAAAAAACAAATGTCTATACATATTATTATAGTAGATGTATAATTGGCTCTAAAAGTATTTAAAGAAATACATTTAAATATTTTTATATTACATTGAAGTTTTTGTTTATGTTAAATATAGTATTAATTAAAAAAAATTAATTATAGTACTTGTTTGTTTGCGCAATAAATACTCATGAGACTTTTCAAAACTAAAGCATGCTGACAATTTCCAGTGTAGGGGTTTTTAAATCATAGTGTTAGAGTTTCAATTTTAAATCTATATATAATGTTTCCTCAAAATCTCTGGCCCCTCCAAAAAAAAACTATGTTAGTCTACTAAAAACAATTAAAGGGGTGTAATGCCCTTTTTATTTATTTATTTATTTATTTTTTTTTTTATGAGAGTTGGATAGTTTTCTGGAACATAACTATCATTTAGTGGGTAACATTGATGTGGGTGGAACAAATGCAAAAATGTTGCTTTTATAATTTTTTAAATAAATTTATATAATACAAATATTTTATTTGAAGGTGTTTTTCAATATCACATAGGATTCAATGACATTATGTAAATACGATTTTTGATTTAAGTAATATAAGCATGATGATATTGCTTGAATTTGAGGTGGACGAAGAACACCATTTTTTTTAAATATAAATGAATGTAAACAATAAAATTAAACTTTGGGTTTAAATATTTATATGGGCCATTTATTATTCAAAACCCATCATTTGAGTTCTCCTATTATAATTTCAGCCTTTGCGGTCCCTCTATTTTAAAATATTTGCAATCTAGTCCAGCATGTAACGGTCATCTCTTTTGTTGTGAGATATTGCTGACGTGGTATTTTATATATTAAAAAATAATTAAAAAATAACAAAAACTATAAAGAAATATTACATTCACTCACCCTCAGACAAGTAGGTTTCTGTGAGAAATCCCTAAACCAGGCGCCCTTTACCCCTTTCTTTCCCAACGCCGGTGAAATTCCCAACCGCTATCCGACACCTTTTACCCCTTTCTTTTCCGACGCGGATGAATTCTCCAACCGCAGCCTGACACCCTGTTGGTCTATTTGAAACTCGCATCTCGTTTGGTTCTACTTAATCTTGTGACTTTTCAATTTCTTTGTTCATTTGTTCCTATTTCTATTGCATTTGGATTTCACATTATGATTTTCTCTTTGGAATAAATGATTGATGTGTTATTTATTTATTTTTTGTTCTGTGATGTTTTACTCTTTAATTTCTCTGTTGGATTGAAATATTTAATCACAAATTGTTGGCATTGCCATGATTTTTTTAGCTTAGTGAAGGATTATTCTAGTTAGGTAAAGTGGATTTTAGTTTATCAAATAGAAGCAATCTGTTTGTTCAACTACATTGTGTACTTGAAATAATGATCCCTAGTAAATAGATGATATAGTTTTTGTGTGAATTGCATGTATTATCTATCAATTGTTGTGCCCTAGATGCTTTGAATGTTAGAAATCTTGTTTAAAATCCAGAAGTTTTCTAAGATTAGGTTTTTTTTTAAATTATAAACATCAAGCTTGTTGAGTAATGCAAACTACATTTGTTGTTAAGAGTCCATTTGAACATTATTTTGTGTAAGGCCAACCAGTAGAAACAAGCTATGGTTGAATACTTGAATGGAGTTCATAGTCTCAGAAAGTTGTTATCAAGGGAAGTGTTTTTTTTTTATTTTATAATTTTCCTTGTGAGCAGTGACGAGTGGCATTGAATATAATAATTCTTTTGGTGGTGGGATTCTATTGTTCTGCTCATTTGAAATTGAATAATAATTCACTGTTTGGTGATATCAACCTTTTGGTGGTGCAAATCAGTTGATTATTTGTGCTCTTATTTAATTCATATATAACTTTTCCTGCTAACAACCCACTTCTAAGATAATTATCAGGGAAAAAGTTTGGTTTACTGTGATTTTATTAGTATTTTTCAAACCTAGTGTTAGTGAGAGATTCAGATATTTAAGATATATTATCAAAATAACTTCAAATACAATCTTTATTATTTTTCCCTTAATTCTTTCTGCTTTGCAGTAGGGTGGACTATTTTTCTAGTTGTAAATTTTTGCCTGTGTGGATTAAATTCCATTTAGAAATCACTCATTTTTTTTGCTGAAGATTTTTGTGTCCTGCCTGTGTCTGAAATTCCCAATTGCAGCTTTTACCTCCTCGGCCACTCTCTTAGAGGTGAGGTAAATGGGACCCTAATTCACATTCTTTGGCTTTTGTTTTTATGTAACTTATATTTGAACTCGGATGTAATAAAATTTTTTGACTATGTGTGTGATGAATGAAAGGTAGGGTCTATTTTAGTTTTGCAATAAATTGACTTTGGGAAAGATGAACAGGCTTTTTGCTTTATATGTTTAGAAAGTACCTAATTCATACTTTTTTGTCATTGTAATTATCTACATTGAATAGCCTTATGGACAATAGAATGATACCCATCTGATAAGCTCTCATGAAATGGAGTTATCTTTAGTTAATTAATCATACTACCATATTAATCTAGACATTCACTGTGTCATTTAGTGCTTAACATTAGTATTTTACTAACATGGAAATTGCAAACCTTTAATAATATATGTAAACAATGTAAAAAAAAAATTAGGGCTTATCTTCAGTTAATTAATCATACTAACATATTAATCTATACATTCACTGTGTCATTAAGTGCTTAACATGAGTGTTTTGCTAACATGGACAATGTACACCTTTAATTATTTATGTGACCAATGTAAAAAAAATTAAAGCTTATCTTCAGTTAATTAATCATACTAACATATTAATCTATACATTCTCTGTGTGATTTAGTGCTTTAATCTAATTAATTGAAGGTGAATCTAAGCATTCACCATTCACCTTTAACCTAAGAATTCACTATGTGCTTAACATGATTTTTTAATCTAAGCATTCACTGTGTGAATATATGCATTTAGTTAATTAATCATACTAACATATGTACATTTTTTTTACCAAACATTCTATGTTTTTTGTTTGCCACTAAATTCATTGGACCTTCATTGATTTACTATATTACATTTGTTAGAATTTATCATATAACATGGGTAACTACTTAAATTGGGTATTTATTTGGTTTTACATTGCTATGGAACATAGAATGGCTAATTTCGATGAGTATATTATTAGGTATTATAATGGAGGAACACTAATAAAAGAAGCAGAGGTTAGTTACATCAATGGTTCTATGGTAGAGTTTGCAGTTGACCCTGACAAGATTTGTCATTGGGATCTCTTGGGAGACATCAAGGAGTTAGGATACGACATTGAGAAGTCTATCAAATTATTTTTTGTTGATGGGGAGGGAATATTAGAATATATGTGTGACGATGAGGGGATTGTATGTCTAGCTGACTAATTAAGAAAACAATGTGTAGTAAATGTTTATGTGGAGTTTCTGGGTGTTGATAATGAGATGAATATGCTAGACACATTCAAATATGCTCAAGAGACATTAAAATCTGATCCAAATAGTGTTGTGGAATTGGACATGGGTAAGGATAATGGTGGTGATAGTCAAGGTGAGTCAAGTGAAGATTTTGAAGAGGGGCTAGAGGATGTTCCTTTTGTTAATTACAATTCATAACCTGATGAAGAGAGGGAACATGCTAGAGATAATGTCACTAAATATGTACAGCTGAAGAAATCTATACAGGACTACAGGACAATGCAGATGGCAGTGACAATGGGGATCTTGAGGGTTGATAGTGCTATAAAGGATGTTGGAACCAGTGTTTCATGTCTTATGATTGGGGATGGGAAGGTTCATGGATATCAGAGTGACTATATAGATTCATCAGACCCAGGGAGTTCTATGGATACAAGTGGTTATGATATTGATGATGCAAGGAGACATAATTCAAGCAAAAAGTATTATGACCCCAATACTCCATTGGCAGATTTTTTCATAGACCTTAGGTTTGATGATTTGAAAATATTTAGGAAAAAACTTGTGGAATTTTCAACAAGGAAAGGTTTTGAATTCAAGTATATGAAGATTGATTCAGTTAGGGTGAGAGCCAAGTGCTCTGCAGAAGGATGTACATGGTTAACATTGTGTTCATGGTGCAGTGGCAAGAAAAGGTATATAGTCAAGCATTATGTACCAAATCATTCATGTCTGCTTGGGACTACTAAGAAAAAAAAGGTGACAACTCATATAATTGCAAGAAAATTTGGTGATGTCATAACCAGTATGTCTTATATTAGGCCTAGTCATTTAAAGGCTATGGTCAAGAGAGAATTAGTGATCTTCATCATAGATAAGTTGTGTAGGAATTCTAAAGCTTTGGTTATTAAAAAGGTTGAGTAGCAATTTAGGGATGATTTCATGGTGCTGAATAATTATGTAATGGAATTGAAAGCATCTAATCCTGGCAGCAGTGTCCTTATTATATCAGAAAAGCAAAGAATTAATGAAGTACCAACATTTCAGAAAATGTATATTTGTCTTTCATCTCTCAGAGAAGGGTTCATTGCTGGGTGTAGGAGAATCATTGGTATTGATGGTTACTTTTTGAAGGGACATCTATTGTTGGTAGTTGGAAAGCATGGGCACTTGTTAGGAAGGAAACTATTGAAAGCTGGACATGGTTCTTACAACAACTTGAACTAGATCTATGTATTGTAGATGACCTTGGTTCGGTAATTGTTAGTGATATGCAAAAGGTATGGATTCTCTAATGTGAAATATATTAAAGATAGCCTTTTTGACCTTTAATGCATCAAAGATTTATTTTAACTTTCTAATTTTTCTTTATTATAAGGGCCAATTCATAAAGTTAGTAATCTTTTCCCGTTAGTTAAGCACCGCATGTGTGCAAGGCATATATATGCAAGATGGGGGAAACAACACTCAGGTAAAGATCTACAACTCCAATTTTGGAACACTGCTAGATCAACATGTCAAACTGATATTCAATAGCAATTAGAGTGCATGAGAAGTGTGAAGGGATGAGAGAAGGCAGTAGAGGATTTATTAGATAAATGCCCAATTAATAATTGGTGTCTTGCATTTTATAATACTAGTGTTAAGTGTGACTGTATTGACAACAACATGTGCGAGACTTTTAATGGAGTCATCTTAGAAGAAAGGAGTAAACCAGTTATTACCATGCTTGAAGACATTAGAAAATATGTGATGAATAGAATTGTTGCCAAAAGGAATTATGCTATGGAGTAGAAGATTGATTTTGGTCCTAATATTGTCTCTAGGCTTGAAAAGGTAAAGCACAAAAATGGAAAATTGCAAGTTGATTGGAATAGGGCTGCAATCCATGAGGTATATTGGGATGATCCAGTATTGCAGATAAGGGAGAGTTTTGATGTTAGGATATCAAAGATGAGTTGCTCCTGTCAGAAGTGGGACAAAACTGGCAAACCTTGCCTGCATGCCATTGCTGCTATTGTATTCCATGGAAATAATCCACTAAGTTATATTTTTAAATGGTTTAAAAAAAGTACAAACATTAGAGCATATTAATTCACTGTCAACCCAGTGAAAGGGAAAAGATTCTAGCCAACAAGTGAAGAAGGTTAACTTATACCGCTTATAGCTAAAAGGATGCCTCGTCAACCATAAAAAAAAAAGGAGAGAACCATTGGAAGGGAAAAAATAAAGGCACTATAAAAATTTAGAGAAGGTAGGGTCCTAAATTGTGGAATATGCCATTAGGAAGGGTGTAATAAATGGTGTTGTCCAAAGACAGTTAATGTTGTAAGTCTTCACTAGTGTTGACCTGTTTTATTTATTTTTTACTTACAGGTTAATTAAGTGGATCTAATGAGAACATCATTATCTATGTAGGAAACTAGTAGTAATATTGGTTCAAGTGGCCAACAAACTAAAGGAGGCTGGAAGTCAAAGGGAAAATAAAAGGCAATTGTTGCATCAAAAAAAAAAGAAAGAAAAGAATTGCTGCTACTGAAGATTCAAATAATATATTGGGATTAAGTAATGTTCATTAGAATACTATATATGCTATATAATGTAATGAATTAATAATTCTAAATACTTGATGATTTTGGTCAACTGTATGTCTGTGTGGCAGGGTGAACATGAAGTGAGCAAGTCAAATGAAAAAGAAACAACAATTGCTGCAAAAAAAGTAGGATAGAACAGAGAATTGATGCTAGTAGGAAAGGTGGAGTCACTATATTCAGAGTAAGTAATGTAATGAATTTTTATATCTCAAGAGTTGATGAGTTGATCAAAGGATCAATTGTGTTTGTGCGAGTTCAGAGTAATGAAATATTTCCATGAATGGCATAGGGTAAACACACTAGAGGACTTATCATTGGGAGGAAGGTGCCACATGCTTCATCAATTAGTACTACTAGTGAATTAAGTATATTGTCTTTTCTCATTTTATTATTTGAACTTGTCTTAATGTTAAGCTTTAAGATAGTAATATATATTTTATGATGCTTATTACTATCAGGCTCAAAGGAATACAAGGCTTGTTGTAAAGAAAACCCAAACTGAATCAATTTTGCAAACCTTAATGGCAAATCAAATCAGATAACTTCAGGAAATGATGGATTTTGCAGCAATGAATCATAGGGCTTACTTTTGGTTTTATATTTTTTGGTTTTTTTTTTGTATGTTTGATAATGGTGGCTTAGAATATTAGATAATTGTCAATGTGAACAAGATTAAGATGGCTTTGTCAATTGTATGGTCCTGCTTTACAAACTATTGGCTTACTTTTTTTCCTTACAAACTGTTGTCTTGTTTAATATGTCCAACATATATGAAGAACAAATTGTATCAAATATCAAGTTTTAATTTGATCAATGAAGTTACAATAGTTGAATTAACAAGATTACTTGGATTCAGTGGTGCCTTTATTTATATTTTTACACATTCATTTCTTTAACATAATCACACACTGTCCAGCATAAATATCAAAGTATGTATATTCATCATTGTATATGGATTCAATGGTATTCATATAGTTCTTTACATATACAATTGTTTTTTGAAGGAAATCGGCTGCTATAGATCTCCCACAAATACAATGCTTCCTTCAATTAAGGAAGATTCAGGCTTAATATACAGAGGCGATGCAGCTGGAAGACAAGGGCTTGGAAACCTAAAGTAGACCTGACTAATAGCAAGTCTCGATAATGGAAAAAGTCCCTTGTAAACTTAAGAGGAACAAGAAAGTTCAACTCAATGGGTTGAGGGTCTCTAGCATGGTCGAAGGTATTGATTAGGGGAGCTTCACCGGAGGTGGGGAAGGGATCGGTAGGGGAGCTTTACTGTCGTCGTCGGGGATCTTTAGCGAAGCTTCACTAGTATTAGGTTAGGGAAAGGGTAGAGGGTATCGGGTATTTAGGGCTTGCTTGGTTGAAGGTTTTGGGAGGTAAAGTAAAGTAAAGTTTTGGGAAGAACCTTGCTTGGAGGAGGAACTTAAGATGGAGGTAAAGGTTATGAGGGTTAGATGGAGGTTTTAAAACCTCCATCTAACCCCAATTTTCCAACCCTCCAAATTGGAGGGTTGGGGAGGTTTTGGATGGGAATTAATTTTTTGTTGACCAAAATGCCCTTGGTCATTTACAACAATTCCAACATGTTAAAAAAGAATAAACATATATAGACTAGCTCATCATGCAATATTAAGAATATTTATTTATTTATTTATTTATTTATTATAAATGTGGAGAATGAGATGTTTGCTTCTCTTTACATTGTTGTCATGTAGTGTTGTAAAAAAATTTTTGTAAATGAAACATTAAAATTTTTTGGTATATATGATGCACCTTTTAATAGTGAAGCATTCATGAACAACATATAATTGTGAAGAGTCTCTACCAATATTAATTAATTTTAAACTATAAAAGAATATTGATTAATATAATAATATTAATTAATATAGCAATAATCAATGGAGATATTTATGTAAACAAGGAGAGAATCATGTAAGTTTCATTTAATTGTAAATGAATTTACAATTTTTGTCTTTCAACATAGGGGTAATTTGGTAATATTGCTATAAAACCTTACCTCCAATTACCTTCAAACCAAACACAACAAGGTTTCAAAACCTCCATTTACCTTACCTTGCTCCAAGCAAGGAAGGGTTTAAAAATCTCCCTTTACCTCCCATTACTTTACTTTACTTTACAAAACCTCCGAAAACCTTCATCCAAGCAAAGCCTTAGAGGTGAGTGACAATGATTCACTCATGGATTCAGATCCGAATCCATGAGTGAATGTAATATTTCTTGTTATTTTTTAATTATTTTTTTAATATATAAAATACCACGCCAGCAACGTCTTACGGCAAAAGAGACTCCCGTTACATAGTGGACTTGGATTGCCAAAATTTTAAAATAGAGGAACGACAGATTTTGAAATTATAATAGAGGGACTCAAAAGACGGGTTTCGAATAATAGAGGGACCATTTAGATATTTAAACCTAAACATTGAGGTTGGTTGCTTTTCTATATTTCAAATCATAATATGAATGTAATTTACATGTAATTTAAATTATTATATTTTATATATAACAAACTTGTTCGGGTTTAAATTAGGGAAATAAATATATTTAGCTTTTTATTTTTATTTTTTATATAGCTTAAAAATATAATAATTGTGAAACTCAATTAACCAATAACAATATTGGTGGGATAGATATAAAAAAATTTCCATCAAAATTTTTCTGTCTACCTATGGTATTCATAGTCTATTGGCACTGCGTTAAAGGGGAGAGATTGATATTTTTGAAAACTCGCGCATGCGTCTAACGATGGTTTATTCACTTGTCAAAATCAGATATGTATATAATTTCCTTTCTTTCGTTTTTCATTTTTTTTTTTGTTTTTTGTTTTATTATAAATGATGGTTGCTCTGAAAAGAGATGCCAGGATAGGACCATGTTAAGTAACATACTCGGAGAGTGAACTTTCTGAAGGACCATTTATTTTGAAACATGTGTTTAAAAACCATCTGTCTACCTATGGTATTCATAGTCTATTGGCACTGCGTTAAAGGTGAGAGATTGATATTTTTGAAAACTCACGCATTGTCTAACGATGGTTTATTCACTTGTCAAAATCAAATATGTACATAATTTCCTTTCTTTCGTTTTTCAATTTATTTTTTGTTTTATTATAAATGATGGTTGCTCTGAAAAGAGATGCCAGGATAGGACCACGTTAAGTAACGTACTTGGGGAGTGAACTTTCTGGAAGACCGTTTATTTTGAAACATGTGTTAGATGGTGTAAAAAACAGCTAAAATGTGAGCAACTTGGGAATGAACCTTCTGGGGGACCGTTTATTTTGAAACACGTGTTAGATAGTTAAAAAAAAACTAATGTGAGCAACTTGGGAATGAACTTTAATTTCTGGGGGACCGTTTATTTGTGAGGTTGGAATGTTTGGCACAAGGGATTCGCATTTGAAGAAAAACATATTTAATAAAATGAAGATGTATATATATATAAAATCTTAAAATGTAAAATTCAAAATTGTTATATTATATATAAAAATAGTTTGGTATCATCTCGGTCTGTTGGTGTTGCAGTGCAGAGGCAAAGGCACTTTTGGTTGGTGGAGCTGCATAAGATTATATATTCTTGGTAATTTCACCCACTTTATTTTTATACAAATGGGTTATTGAAATATATTTAATTATTTAAATAATTGATTTAAAAAATTCATATTAATAAATAATTATTTCTAATTAACTAAATACTTTTAATCACATCTGTTCTAGTTGATATCAGATATGTTGATATTAACGCATATAAAATGTTTTTCCCAAAACACTTTTAGACTTTGAACATTCATATTTGTTTCTTTATTTTTCTATTTTAATTCATCAATAAACATATAGTACAAGTAAGTCGTAATTTTACTCTATTTCTCAAAATTTCGTTAGGTATCCTACGGTCCTACCTATCTATCCAATCCCATATGGGGCCAAGTTGATGGCTGCTAATTGAGAGCTTCGTATTCACCTCCAAATACGAAGTTGATTTTTCTTTTCTTTTTTTAAATTATTTTTTTATTTTTATTATTATTATTATTATTATTATTATTATTATTATTATTATTATTATTATTATGATAGAAGAGAAGATTCAAACCTGGACTTTAATTTGTGAGGGATTTAAACCATACATCTTTGGCTTGAGAGGGAAATGTTATTATTGTATAGGGGTGCATGGTATGAAGCTGCCAAGTAGGTTCCTTCAAAGTCACTAAATAAAGTCACGAGAATTTTATATAGACTGAATCATTGAAGTGGGTCAGATGTAGGGCTGCAATCGAGCCAAGCTTTGTATGTTCAAGCTTGGCTCGATGCTATTTGAACTGAGTTCAAGCTTGAGCCGAGTCTATTTTGAGCTTCTTTTGTTAGGCTCGAGTTTGGCTCACTAAGGAAATACCAAGCTCAAAGTATGGTCAAGGTAGCTATAGTATTATGGAAATAGTGCATACTAATACAGTAATTTATTACAGTATTACATGTACAATACATGTGCTACAGTAATATTTAACTATTATATCATAACCACAATAATGGTTTTAAAAAATAATTAAAATACTACAGTATCATATATTACAGCTCAAGCTTCCCACGAACCTTAACGAGCCACGTAGTTTAAGGCTCGAGCTCGAAAGTCGAGCTCGAGCTTGGCTTGAGCTCGGTTTGTTTGCTTAATAAAGGAGCTTTTTTCAAACCAAGTCTCGAGCAACTAGTGAGCGGCTTGTTTGTTGCCCTAATGTGATGGTGTGATAAGGAAAGTCAACCTTCTAAATTCATTTTCTCCCCATTATGGTGATATACATGGACTTGGACTATTTGTTGGAGGGGATTTAAAATTCTATGTATTTAGAGTTCCAGGATTCTTTCAAAATCCTCTATTTGTTTGGTGCGATTTAAAAGGTTGATGTTAATGTAAATCCAATGCACCCACTTTTGAGTGGATTTTAGAATAGGTCTACTTTATTGTATTCTAAAATCCAGGATTTGAAATACTCGTGACATGTGAATCTCTATTTTTATATCATTTTGATACTTCTAATAATTGTTTTATTATTTATAGGATTATTTAAATTAGTTGTATGTTTTAATTTTAAAATTATAAAAAATTTTGAAAAAGGACTTTATTTTATAACAAAATTTCAAAATGTTTGCTTTAAATTTTGTTGTCCTTGAACAATATATAATTGATAGTACAACTATGTTTAATATAAATATTAAACATATAAAACAAACCAATTAATGCACAAAAACATAATAATATATTAAAGTGCCTAATATATTGTTTATTTTATAATTAATAAAATATAATGGTGTATTTTGTAATTAACAAAACCTGTGACTATATACCAAATCAAAATTTACAAATTCTTCCGACCAAACACAAACTTTTATAATTGAGGATTACAGATATATTTAACTAAATACTAGATTTGGCACTCACTGTTTTTTTAAATACAAAATTTACAAATACATTGTAATATGAAATTTACTATATTTTCAAGGTTTAATTATTGTACAGATTCCTATAATTATGTACTTTCTGTCTTTTTAGTCCTTGCAATATTTTTAGGTACAATTAAGTCCTCATATTCAGTCGAGTTAGATTATTCTAGTCCGCGGTATAGATGGGCAAGTGTAAATTGCAAGGACTTAATTATACCTAACAATTATTGCCGTGAAGTAGAACGACCCAACTCGACCAAATATGAGGTCTTAATTGTATATAAAAATATTAAAAGGACTAAAAAAATAGAAAATACACAATTATAGGGACCTAAATGATAATTAAACCTATTTTCAACTATATCTAATGAAACACCAAAGAATAAAAATCATTTGTCCAAGGCATCCCCACATGATATTGTCCTTTGTGTAAATGAGCAAAGTGACATATATGTGCTTGTCGAGATGTTATCTAGTGGACGATGTTTTATAAAATACAATAATTTTACTAATGAGACGTGAAACATATGTATGATTTAGATGTTTGAAATAACACGACGCAGGGCTTGGAAAGGAACTTCCTAAGGGACCATTTATTTGGAGTAGTGATGTTTTTTGGCATGAAGGTTTAATATTATATGGAGATATATATATGGATTTTATCAACAGATGTTGGACTAAGTAGATGTTGGATTAAGTAGCCATTGAGATCATTTAAATAAATAATTTTAAGTTTAAATATTTATATATATATAAACAACACATGTTGAGAAAAAATTGATTTTTATAAGATTCCCAATATCTTCCCAAAAATGATGGGTTAAAGACAAAAGAAAAAAAAATATATAAATTTTTAAAATATAAAACTCAAAATTATCCTATTATAGGTAAATATGGATCGGAATTATATCCATCTCATGTATGATAGAAGGCGCTTTGGTTAGATGGGGTTGTGAAGGATTATCGCATGTAACTTCAACTAAATTTAAATAATTAATTTTAAAAAAAATTTATACTAATAAATAAATCATTGATTAAAAAATTATAAACTTTATAATCTTAAGTTTCTTTTCTTTATTTCTTAAATATTCCTTAACCAAAGCAGCACATTGTATAAATAATCTTTCACTCTACCTTATAAACTTTGCCAAGAATCATAGTAAATACACTAAAAACACTGCATAATCTAATCATCTTAAAGAATTTCTCTTTTAATATATTTGCACTTTCACCGTTAATGTTTTAATTTCATTCTATATACATGACTTTAGTTTTAAAAAATAATTAGCAATAGTTTATTAAAAAAAAAAAAATCAAGTTTTTAGGATCAAATTTAAAAAATTCAAAACTGCACATATAGTCATAAATGGCATTTTATTTTTTATATAATATCACCTGTGCTTATTAGCTAATACTTTATAAATCTATGCCACCATTTTGATTTTTTTTTAAAGCAAGAATTTAACCTATGAAATAAGTGTTTCTTGACATATAAACAAAAACAAGTTTTGATCCTAAAAACAAAAGCACCAAAAACTTTTTTAATGCATTTTCTTAACACCAGAGTATATGTGCTTCTCTAATCACTTCTTAAGTTAGTACTTTTGTTAGAAATAATGGTGAGTACAATTATCTCAGATAAATTTTTCAGTAAGTTACTAAACTTCATCATGTTTTTACTTTGACGATCCAACTTTAAAATAAATAAAAAATGGTTACCCAACTTTTATTTGTTTTTACAATACAGTCACTCGAGATATTCCTGCTCCATTATTGGCTTACATGGCTGTGGAATATTCTGAGTCAGTAGCCCCTTGCCATGTCATTGAGCACACTTGGTGTGTCCGTACCACTCAAAGGATGATAAGTGTCAGCTAGAATCGGCCATGTCACCATCCCCTTTCCTTTCTTCTTTATTCCAAAGTTTGATCCTTGGAGAGTTTCATCTTTCCCATTCCATCATGACAGCGTGTACTTGAACGGGTAATCAAGAGGAGAAATTCTTACTTCTGTTGGTGTGAGGAATTAACCAGAGGTAAGATGTTCATCAACTGGGAGATACAGTCAGCATGGGTGAGGTGCCCGAGTATTATAAGTTCTTATTTGGAAACCCTAACCGTGCATCTTGTTTCTTACTTGCTTAGTTTTCCAGCATTGCATTGCAGTTTTGATGAGAAGTTAGGGTTTTTAGTTGGATAAAGGGTTCTCACTTTGAATGTGAAAGTTGTTCCAATTTGGGGATTTTATGAAGTGTTCGACATTGTTCAAATGTTAAACTAAAAATTGCCATTAAAGAGAACACCACTTTGACATAATATGTTTAGTATTCCCATAATGTTGCCTTTTTCTTTTTCTTTTGAGCATGTGTTGACAAAGAAGTTGTTGCCTTTGCTGGAGTCCTTGGCAACCCACAGTTAGAAAAGTTGCACGAGATAGTAAAGTTTGATTTTGTAATATTTCATTGTTTGCATAATTTTTTTGTGTTAGATTACCTCCCAAATAAATGTCAATTTAAGTAGTGTTTAAATTCTTTGAAGCTTGTGTAATAAGTGTTTTAGAGTAGTAAGAGACATCATTAATGTTCATTTGAACAAAAGGGAAAACAATTTCAACTTAAGCAATGTTTATATTATTTGAAGGCTATGCAACATGTGTTTTAGAGTAATAAGATTTACACTGGATGGTTAATTAGGATATTAAATTCAAATGCTATTGTAATCTCTCCTCTTGTGTTATTAGTTACCCTATGAATGGATACTTGTGATGTTAAGCCAAATTTGGTTATTACCTTTTGTGTGTCAATTAAATGGGATACCTATCATGCACTGCCAACCACAACTGAGCACAAGCAATAAAAAGCTAACTTAAATGCACTAGATATTTAATTAGTCTTTGGATAAATAGGTGTACATTGTCTGTGGTTACACTTTCTCTTTTTCTTTTTTTCTTTTTTTGAAAGCCTTTCAGATATTTTATTATAGATAAAAGGAAGGGTATCCCTATTTGCTTCCTTAATAACTTTCATTGATCTTTAATTAATTGTCTTAATTTCATACATTATTAATACATGGACATGTTGTCATGTTTTACTCACTTCATCCTCAGTTGAAGAGGTCGTCTTCATATATGTCATATGATCATTTTCCTTTTTTATTTATTTATTTTTTTTATGAGTGTATGATTCTCTCATTTCAAATATCTTTAGTATTAATTTTTTTTTTGTTTATTAAGGTCTACTTGTGTTTTTCTATATGAGTTTTAACAGTGTCCTGTCTTTGATTGTATTATTTTTCTATAGTTTATAAATGTGTACTTGTTTCCCTTTAGCTAAATTTCTTTCCACTTTATCTGCATTATCAGCACTTTCATTACCCAGTCATTTATTTTATATTGTTGCACTGTTACTGGAATATGATATTTTATTTATTTTATTTTTTGTAAGTGTTTGTTTTCATCACACAGTTATAGAAGAAATTTGTTTTAACTATAATGTCATTGTTGTAAGAGCAATGAGAGCTAGTTTTCCTTCTAGTTTTAATTGATTGTTACTTAAGATTCCAACACTAAACATACAAATAGGACAAAACAATAACTACAAATTTTATTATCATTTCAATACCAACACCTAAGTTGTTTACAATAAAGATGCATTATATGATTGGTGGTATAGAAGGGATGGCTGGCCATGTAGATTATTATTGCGTAGACCAAATTTCAAAACTTGAAGGGCTAAGGGGTTTAATTAGATGTTCAAGGTTATATCATATGGTGGCTAGATGTAAGTAGTGAAAATAAAGGATTAATCGAAATACAGACCGACCTAGATGCACTTTCTATATATGGTTATGTCAGTAGATTCCAGCTAGGAAGTATATGTTTGCATTAGGCTTGAAAGTGATGATAGTGAGAAAGGAGTTGGTTCTAGTAAATTCAATGATGGAGGTACTGAAATGGGCAAACTAGTGATGAGAAAATAGACAATGTAGAGTAAAGGGCATCAGAAGAAGTAGAAGATGAAGAAAAAAAAGAAAGTGATTTGGAAGATATACTAATTGGGGGAGATGGTAAAGGGAAAAAAGATGAAGATAGTGTGCTTCTAATTATAGTCTTAGTGATGATTCAGAATAAGAACACATGGATAACAATGAAACACCTAGAGCTATGGTTGTTGTGAGTAAAGAACCTTTAAAGGATACAGTTGAATTTTTATGAGTGCATTTCATATCATTATTTTATTTACCTCTAAAATACATTTCTCTTGCCTTTTAGAATTCTTTGTATATATTTGATGCTATTTTGGGTATTATGTGTTGATTGTGTAGATTATTAGGGCCCAGGACAAGAGAAGTGAAATTGGAAGGAAAAAAATCAGCAAAAGAGCATCATTCGTTAAGTGTTCAAGCTAAGCACGGCCTAAGAACGGGGCGTGCTTCCTTATTATGCTTATTGCTGATTTCAACATCTAAGCAACAATTGCAAGCACGGGGGTGCTTTCTCCCAGTGTATTTCTCTGGATTTTAGAGTTCCCTCTTACCGGATGAATCACGATTTCTCTGCTCCTTTCACTGGGCTGCTTTGGCTAAGCACGGGAAGAGCATCAGTGTTCTCTCCCCATGCATTCCTCTACTTGGATACTTAGCCAAATTCTGCGGAAGTCACGAGAAATGCATGGCCTAAGTACGACCATGCTTACGACGTGTTTGGCCCAAAAAATAACTTTTTATGCCTAGATCAAGGGTTTTGAGAGAAGCTTTTGGCAAGGGTCTTCTCCTCCACTTCTAGAGGTTTAACGGAGACTTGAGGCAATCATCACCACATTTTCTAGGGAGATTAAGGAGAGTTGAAGGCACATTGAGGAGTGAAGTTCAGCCGTTTAAGGGAGTTTTTAGAGCTCAATTGAGAAGATTTTGATTGAAAGAGGGAGTCATGAGTTTTCATTATTTTGTATCTCTTTCTCTTTCTCATTTGTACAAACTCATGAGGGGCTAACTGTTCCATGGTGCCCCGGGCTTATGAACCTTGATGCTTAGTGTACTTTGATTTACTTGTTTTTAATGGCTATGGAGTTTTATTGTGTTCTTATGTTGGTGCTGAGGGTATTGCGAATGTAGACGTGGCCATAGCCTCTAGACCTGAGATGGATGCCTCAGTCCTATTCCTCTTGGGCAGTCCAGGTGTGGTCTTCTTTGCCCTAGTCATCCTATATAAGAAATATTATGAAATTTAGTCTAGGAAAATACAAAATTTGCTTGAATCAAGAGGGTTTATGGTCTGTGATACATCCCTTGCGTAACCACAAGTGCACGGGTCATATAAGTAATAAAATGTACTTGAATGGGTTAGGTAGTTGAATCCTCAAGAACTGGTATAGCTCTCGATACTTGCTCTATTTCTAATATCCAGCTGACTCAAGAAATTGGTTGAAACGTGTTTAAAGAATTAAAGTAATGTGGACAAAGAAAAAAAAGAGAGATAGGGTTTGGGCTGAAAAGAGAGCAGTGGAAAGGATAGTACCCCTAGATTAATCCCTTTGACAAATGTATTGACTAGGCAATGATTAAAAGTACATCTCTTTAGACTGTGGTGATCACCTACGGAGGGTTTGATAATGTATGACCTCACTCAAGGCTTAGAGTTGACTCAACTCCTTCCCTAATGTATGCCCTAGCTAAATGGATCACTCGATCACCATCTATACAGCGGGTGTGCAACTAAGATTAACATGATTCTTGACTACAATTGCAACTGCGGGGAACATGCATGCCAAATCAATGCTCATGCAGCTAGTGGCAATTCCCACATCGAGTTTTGCAACATACAACATCAAGGAAATCAACACAAAGATGAACAAATAAAATAAATAAGAGGGAGACCACAAGGAAACTAAATAATCAAAGCAACTAAGTCAATACATCACAAGTCAAGGATCATAAACCATGGCACCGAATGATGGTTTGCCCCACAGGGTTCTATAATGCATAAAAAAAAGCAACAAGAGAAAGAAATGCTATCCATAAAACTCCCTTCTTGCTTTACAATCCTCATCAGAGAGCGATTTATGATGATATTGCCGTATTCCTTCATTCCCACGATGATCTCTCAACCCAGATCTAGCCATGAATGGTGCCAATCTCTGTCCTCGCCATTGTCTCCCCAGAAAGAAGAAGAAGATGCCCTTAAAACCTAACTTTAGGGCTTTAAAACATCACTCCCGATATAATTACAGCCATACTCTTTGCCGTGTTCTTGAGGGTGTTTTCCTTGGGGTGTCTTAGAACTTGTTCTTGGCACAATTGTAGCCCAACCTAAAAAGTGCATGGGTATAACCACTTTCATGCTTGCAGCCATGCTTCAAGAGAACACTATTGCTAGGAGCCATGGAACCATGCTCTTTTCTCTACGCGAATCCCAGTAAAGTACACAGGTGTATTCATGCCCATGTTTCCTGCCGGTGCTTCAAGAGCATGATGGTGATAAGGGCAGTGAAATCATGCTCTTCATTTTGTGCTGATCCAGTGAAGTAAACAAGCATAAGCATGACTATGCTTTCTGACTGTGCTTCCAAGCACAAGTGTGCTTCCTCAGTTGAGCTAAAATTCTCTAAGACCTGAAAAGTGCAAGGTTGTCAGCATAGGCGTGCTTCCCAACCATGCTTTGTCCTAAAAAGTGCATTTCAACTTCATTTCATGCCAAAATTCATCTCTGTTCATTATTTTCAATCTAAGACCTTATTACCTGCATCATTTAACAAATATACCCTAAGTAGAATCAATTTATAAAAAAGGAATGCAAAAGATAATTAATTCATGCAATTGGATATATAAAAATGTCTATATAAAATGCACTCACTAGCCTATTTATGGCCATACTTACAACTGTAAGTCTTAGGGGAACCCACCTTTAAGACAGGTTATATGGCCATAAGCCTCGAACTCAGGCCGGACCCCTCCTGTACATGGAAGCTCAAAACTTTACAAATTTCATATGTAAGTTGGCAGGAAAGACTATAAAAGCATTTATATAACTGATTTCAATCATTTAAATCAATGTTTACTCCATAAAACAAGAAAATCGTTTACCTTTGAGGAAGAAGGGAATTTTTTAAAAACCAAGTGGCGAAAATCTCTAAAATCGGTCTAATCCCGTTCAAAAACACTCAAAAAAGAAAGAAATGAACAAGCAGAAGTGAATGGGAGGAGGAGGAATTGCCGGCTACAACAAATCAGTGGGAAACAATTAAAAATGATGATCAAAGGTCATTAGCGGCGCTTAAACCCTAGTTGTTTTCGGGCAACTTACCGATGACTTACGAGCATAAGCCAAAACCGTAAGACTTTATGAATTGCTCTTTATTGGGTTATTACGGCCATAAGGACGGGGCCATAAGGGTTTCATCTCCTTTAAAATCAAGGTTACGGGCTTGAGAAACTCTGCACTATAGCTCATAAAATTCTTTGAATTGCTCTTACGGTCGGGCTTACAGGTGTAAGAAGTCTGTAAGAAACCAAGGTCATAATTACTAGGTTATAGGCCATAAGGATCTCTTGGTCTACACATAAAGTTCTCTAGGTAACCCTTATAACTCACCTTTCGGGCGTAACTAGCCTATAAAATACCTCTGAACTATGCTATTTAGGACTAATGGACCGTAAGTGCTTTGTAAAACTCTCTGGAAGCCCTTTGCCAGGTGACTTACGGGCGTAATAATACCCGTAAAACTCCCTGTTGAGGCATTATGGATGGGCTTACAGGTGTAAGTAGCAAGTATGTAGTCCCAAAAATTAGGCAGAATTTCCCTTATTCTGATAAGAATGCTCAAATACAAGTGTAACCTGGTAAGCACAAAAGTGAGTGTCTAGGACTGCAATCATCCAACCAAACCGTGAAAAGCAATGGCAAGCCAAGCATTTCATTACAAACTCAAACTAAAACACAAAACTAGCTACTAAAAAGTAAGAAAAGAGTAAAATATGAAAAATGCTTTGTTTGCCTCCCAAGAAGTGATTGTTTTACATCACTAGCTTAACATACACGGTATGTGCATGTCAAGGAGGTTCCAAATAGGAAAATTCCTCAACCCCTAATGTGTGCATCTTCGAAATAATGCCCAAGTATGAAATTAGAGAAAATAAGGAACTTACCAACCAACTGAACCAACTCGGAAGTTACCTCCTTGAACAAAGGTATTTCCTTACTTTTCTTGGTGAAGTGACTATCTTCCAATCCTTCTTTCATGTTTGTTCCTTAATTGGATTTGTTAAATGCAAAGGGGGTGTCTCTTGAATTGCTTGTTGGTCCGATCACTCTTTAGTCTAGAGGGATATGGAAGTTATGGAACATACTTCTTCACCAATAGTGGTACACTTTTCTCAACATGTGGAGTAGCTCCTCCTTTTTCATCGGTCCTTTTCCATAATTGTCTCTCTTCTTATTCCTACTTCCTTACAAATACTAAGAGTGATTGCCTTGAGGTGCTCCTGAGGGTTTGCCTCGGTGTTGCTCTGTAAATTACCATGAGGTCTCTTGGACAACCATTTCTCAATCTGGCCAACCTTGTTCTCTAGGTTTTGGAGAGATGCCTATTGGTTCCTCATGGTGGACTTGATGCCCTAGAACATCACATTTGACTACTAAAATTTAGTGTCCATGATTTGTATAAACCATGTCAAGACATCCTCAACTGTGGCCTTCTAGTATGACTGGGGATGAGAGGGAAATCCTGGCAGATGCTTCTCCTCCTACCCTTGTTTACAACAAAAGAAGTTAACGTGATTCCCCCACCCTGGATTGTAGGGTTTCCCCCGAGGTCAAAGGGCCTTCTAGTATGACTGTAGGGTTTCCCCCGAGGTCAGAGGGCACTACCAATGAAGTCAACCTATTCGATGGGTTCATATGCCGCTCCTACTATCAAACAATATGGAGAAGTGTGTCCTTCCTCATACGTATCACATGCCACAACTACAACGGTCTTCTGGGTAGATAAGTTGTTGACCTTTTTACTCAAAGCCTCAACCTAGGCAGTTAATGTGGTAACCTCACTAACCTCTATAATCTCAGTAAGATTACTAACTAAGTTCCCTTGAAAATGCCATTGATAAATGTTGATGGCAATCTCCTCTATGAACTATTTGGCTGGTTCTGAGGTCTTATTGCCAAGTGATCCTCTTGCTATCAAATCTATAAGCTAACCAGTGTTCTGATTGAGCCCATGGTGAAAGATCTAAACTCCATCCACTCCGAAAGGTTATAGTGCGGGCACCTCCTTAATAAATCCTTAAACCTCTCCCAGGTCTCAAATAATGACTTTGGATCTTACTAAACAAATGATGTAATCTCCTGGTGTAATTCGGTTGTCCTTCCGGGAGGGGAAATATCTTGCCAGAAAAGCCTCTATGAGTTATTCCCACAGCATGATCGAAGCACGGGTAAGGGACTAGAGCCACTACTTGGTTCTACCCATCAAGGAAAATGGGAAAAGTTAGAGTCTAATAGCATCATCAGAGACATTATTATCTCCACCATACTAATCCCCTCTTGCAAGAGAAATTAGTAACTGATTTAGTATAGTGCTGAAATAGACACCGCGCAATCGCATTGCACTGTATGAAATCTCAATGTGGGTTAACAAGAATTTCTAAAATGCACAATTCCCTTAAATCGCGGCATGTTTATGCTAAGTGAGTATTTTTACTTGTCATAAAGCACATCAAACATGAGAACTAAGGGTTTTGCCTCATTAGCAATCAAGCCATACAAAACACACAATTGGATTCAAATAACATGGATTACAATTAAGAAATAATTATACCAACAAGATCCACAACCAATGTCAAATAGAATAAAACCCTAGAGTTTAACTATGCCCAAACATCTACAAAATTAGATCTTTAATAATGGAGGGTAAGCATCCGAACAATAAGACATGAAGAGAATAAAAGAAGACATGAAAATCCCTTTCTCAATCGTGCCGGAAGATGATTGTTGGAGAATGCCGAAGGACCTTCCATAGACTCCAGTAACTTAATCTTGATGGCTATAATCTTTCTTCATTAAGATAGATAGGTTGAATCTCTGTCTAGAATCACCTCCACAGCCATAGAGATTCTCCCTTTTTCTTTCTCTCAACCTCTCCTTCGAATAAAACAAAAGATGTCCTAGAAACCCTCGTAAGGAATATTTACACTATGCCATTTATGTGCTACTTGTGAGCATAAGGACGTGGCCATAAGGAGCTAGGGATGATGGGTCACGAGCCTTATGAGATCACTTACGACCATAAGTCCCATCCATAAGGTCTTCTGTACAGTGTTACGGTCCAGCTTATGGGCATAAAGGCTGGACTGTAAGTTTCTCTGTATGCCCATTATGATCGCCCTTATGAGCGTATGCTTTGCTTGTAAGCTTCTTTGGATGATCCTTACGGTTCATCTTACGGGCATAAGTCCTACCCATAAATCCCTCTGAATATCTTTATGCTCTTCTTATAGGCATACACATGCCAACAAAGTTCTCTAGAAGAGGCTTGCGGCCGTAAGGATGTCCGTAAAGTGCCCGTAAGTGAGTTTGTTTGGACTGTCCTTAGTTGATTGATGCTGAGAGAGCTCAATCTTAATTATTTTGGCTCTAAATTTTTTTTTTTTGGGTTGTCTCTCACCTTTAAGCACTGCCTGAAGCCTGAGAATGCAAAGTACACCATGTTTAACATCGAGTTCCAAAATATAACTCTAATACATACCTAATGAGTTTACAAAATGATATAAAATAATGAACAATTGTACACTCATTAACAATATGTTTGCTACTAAAAATTTGTATTTTGTGACAAAAATATTTAAGATATAACTTTATATTAATCATAAATAATTTATTGTATTAGTCACAAAATTAGCACAAGATAAAATTATTATTTAGTGACAATATTATTGTTAGATTAATAATTTTATTTGTGAGAATAATAAACACATGACAATATTTTTAAGCAACATTGTGATGAAGTATTGGTCACCAATAAAAATGTTAATATTGACAAAAATGTTTTGTTACTATTTTCAATCATTTTAGTGTTAACAATGTTAACACAATAGATTGGTCACTATTAAAATTTTCTTGTGTCAACAAAATTGACATAAATAAATAAGGTTATTGTGGCGACATCGTTTTATCACAAATACTAAATTTGTTAGTGTCGTAAAATTGGTTACAAAATTATAGAGTAATTGTGACTATTTGTCTAAAATTGTCACTCTTGTATTAGCATCAGAGGTATTTGTGACGGGAGGTTAAGATATCTAAAATATGCTACAATTGCTAATTGTGACTAAAATTACTACTTTTAATGATAACTTTTTTTATCACTAAAAATAAAGTTTATTGTAGTGTAATGGTGACAGTTCAGATTAGTTAAAAAAAAAATTAGACCATGAATGCGCAAGGAATCACATGAAAGGGTATATAAATGTAGGATGAACAACAAGAACTTACTTGGAATAGTTCAAAGCTGATTATGCATGGAAGATATCTAGTGTCATTTAAGTTATAAATACCAATCAAGAGGTTGATATAAGTAGATTGAAGCCATACGAGGCCAAATGCATAACCCTACAATAATTACCACATCTTCTTTGAAATGTGCCCATTTAGTTTTCATATGCAATATACTTATGATTTTTGTCCTGATATTTATTTTTTCCTTTAGGTAAACTAGACTCATAGATGGTGATTAGGAAACATAGATGGTAAGATTATATGATTACATATTGGAACTCATGTTGACTCATCCTGAGTTCACTATAATTTTTAGATGTGACCAAGTTATTTTTCAATGCATGTAAGTTTGCTTAAATCCTTTGAGAGAAGGTTTTTTTTTGGTTGGGTGGAGGTAGATTCAGTGGATGGATGCTTTTTAAAGGGTTTATATGGAGGAAAGCTACTTACTTCAATTGGGATATATGCAAATGACTGTATTTATCCTCTTTCTTGGGCCACACTTGGCAAGGAGAATAAGGATAACTAGAAATGGTTCTAGAAACTATTAGTAGAAGGCCCGAGGGTTACAAATAGCTATGATTGGGCATTTATAAGTCATAGGAAAATGGTAAATGGTTCAATTTCTATCATGTTATGCATTATTTTCCATTGTAATTTAGAAATGATAATAATGATTGTCATGCTTCATGAATGTCGTACAGTTAGAAATGACAAACATGCTTTGTTTTTTGAATGGTTGCATTTAATGGTTGTATATGTAATGCACCATGGTGCCTAATCATTTTAGAATTTTAAATTATCTTAGTATTTTATAATTATATTAGATTTATTAGTTATTTTAGTTTTATTTAATTATCTAGTATTTTGTAATTATTTTAGTTTTATTTACTATTTTATCCTTAGTCTAGGCATCTATGAATACTTGTTTTAGGGTTTGTGAAAAGGATTGAAAAATTTTCCAAAAATAAGTTTTCTCTTTTCTATTGATCGGTGTATCCACTGTGTTAGGTAGTATTAGAGAAGGATGTCAATTGGTGGTGACAATGGCCTTCGTGATGGTGATCAGGAGGCTAGAGCCCCTCTTTAAGGCGATGATCAGTTGCAATGATTGAAGCGATGTTTGTAGCAATGGATAGATCTCAGATTGTGGGGTTTTGCTGAGTACTTTAAAGAAATTGTAGATCATTTGGATGCTCTACAAATTGATGCAGACAGGAGATGGAATGACATTTTAAGACTAGGGGTGGAGTTGGCTCATGGTGATCCTATTGACAGATGTCCTTCTGTCCCTATTTGTAGACATATTGTTTATGATGATGATTCGGAAGAATAAGATGATTTCTAACTAAATCGCTTCAGACGTCATTAACCATATGAAGGCCAGAGGGTGAGTATTAATTATGGATATTCTGGAGATTTTCGGTTAAGGGTGGATATCCCCTCTTTCAATGGAAGCTTGACCATAGAAGAAAATCTAGAATGGATTGCATAAGTGACGGATTCTTTGACTACATGGAGACCCCTTCAAAGAAGCGAGTCCATTTGGTAGCATGTCATTTAAAAGGGGGAGCATCTACATAGTGGGAACAAATTCAATCTAGAAGAGAATGAGACGGTAAAAATCTTGTACGAACTTGGTACAGGATGAATTATTTATTGAAGAGGGAGTTTCTGCCCCTAGATTATGAGCAGATCTTGTTCCAGTAGTGTCAATGTTGTCAACAAGGTAGTAGATCTATTCATGAATACACTGCAGAATTTATAAGATTGGTTGAAAGAAACAACCACCTTAAGTTAGAAGGGCAGCAAGTTGCTAGGTATTTGGAGGGATCAAGTCCAGCACTTAGAGACAAAATTGGGGTACAAGTTATCCAAACTTAATTTGAGGCGAATAACATGGGCTTAAAGGCTGAGCTAATGCAACAAGAGTGAAGCTGGAGGAACTATGAGAATAACAACATTAAGTCTACAAAAGAGTATGAAGATTGTAGCATTAAGAACATTAGCCATTACAAAAGGAACAAGGCTGCAGAGATGGTTAGGAAAGATAAAGAAGTCAGGGAAATAGAAAATCCCTATGACAAACTTATTATAAGGAAGTGTTTTAGGTGTAACCAACTTGGACATGAATCAAATGAATATCCCATGAGGAAGACCGTGAACATTATAGAGAAGAATGAAAAAATTATTTATGAGCCAGATGGTGATAAGGAAGAAAAATATGAAGTAGATGAGAGGCAAGTTTATCTTATAATGCAGATAATGTCAACTCCCAAACATAAAGAGCAAAATCAAAGCCATTAGTTGCTTAAAACTATGTGCACCATTAATAATGAGGTGTTTAGTGCCATTATTGATGATGGAAATTGTGAAAATATAATTGGGGAAGATTCTAAGATTAAGGGAAAAGATGAAAAGGTTGATTGGCAAAGTGTTGATGAAAGAAAGGAGACCAATAAGAAGGATTTCTTTGAGTTTCTCAAAGAATCCAAGCTAAGGTTGTGGCTATTTTCGAAGAAGAAGAAAAAAAAGCTACTAAATGGAAAGATTTCACGATCAAGAAATTCAAATTTTGGAATGGTGATGGATAAATGAAATATTCAATTAGAAATTTAATTGCCCAGATCAAAACTCGATTTTGGAATGATGCCAAATGATTTTAGGATTTTAAATTATCATAGTATTTTATAATTATCTTAGTTTTATTAGTTATTTTAGTTTTATTTAATTATCTAGTATTTTGTAATTATCTTAGTTTTATTTACTATTTTATCCTTAGTCTAGGCCTCTATAAATACGTGTTTTATGGTTTATGAAAGGGATCAATAAATTTTCCAAAAACATGTTTTCTCTTTTCTACTGATCGGTGTATCCACTATGTTAATATGTTAGAAAGTACTTTTTTATCTTGTTTATTAATTATATGAAGGATGTCAATCTATATCTTTAATAGTGTATTCTCATTGCTTGCATTAGGATGGAAGAAAGTTTCCATGATGGTGTTTTACTTATGTGAGGGATGCCAATCTATATCTTTAATTGTGTATTCTCATTTCTTGAGTTAGGATTGAAGAGATTTTTCCATGATGGTGTATTGCTTATATGAAAATTGCTAATCTTTGATGTTATCTTGTGTAGGTGTGACTTGTTTTTTAATTGTTGAGTTAATGTATATGACTGTGGATATTGGCAATGTTAATTGTAACTTATTTTTCTTCAATCACTCGTATTCTCTACCTATGGATTATGATCACTTGTTTGATTGAAGTTCTTTCTTTTGTTTAGCTAGAGTACCATAATTTTCCTAGATGGGTGATTCTTTGTTTTTATTTTCATTGTTTTGTGGCTATGTTACCTATATTGGTGGCTACATTGTGTGTGTGGCTTTTTTTTCCTAGTGTATTGGAGATATTTAATTTTTTTTTATTGACTTACATATATTCTTTGTTTTTATTTTATTTCGTTTGTGTTTTTATTCCTTCTCTCTCTCTTTGGCTGTTGTGATTGTTCTATGTGTCAATTAGATAACAAACTTAGGGATTAATGCCTCCATCCTAATTTTAGGAAAACTTATAGAGAAAAGTACTAAAAAAACCTATTGGGGAATTATGCCAAAGCAACTTGTCTCCCTGCTAAAGAGAAATCTATGGATATGTTGAATGGGATACCTAGATGCATGAGAATACATGAAAAAAATAGACCCATTAGTGGAGTATGGTACATTTTCAAACAAAAATATAAGTGTGACATACTACTCAATAACTTGTGTCAATGCTTCGATAGCCACATTCTTGAGGCCAGGATTAAGGGGATAGTCACAATGAATGAGATGATAAGAACTAAATTAGTTATTAGGATTTGGAAAAAAAAAGGATGATATGAAAAGATGCACAATCAATCATTGCCCTTGGATACTTAAAAAGCTAGAATAATGCAAGCAGTTAAGCTGGTTTTACAATACCATTTGCTCTGGGTGAAACCAATATCAAGTTCTAGGGCTAGATAGCCAATTTATGGTTGACAAAGATGAGGGTGGTTGCTCATGTAGGAAGTGGCAATTGATAGGGATTCCATTCAACCATGCCATTTTAGTTATCTACTACATTAAAGACAACTCTGAAAATTACATAGATGATTGCTACAAACTCAGCACATTCTTAGAGACATATAGTCACACATTAAACCCCACACATAATAGGTAATGTTGACCAAAGAGTGATCAAGGTACAATGATCTCACCTAATCCAGTGAACAAGAGAAGGTAGGAAGAATCTACTTAAGAGAGGGGAATTAGGTGAGGAGTGCGGGGCTTCACAAATATAAATTGACTGAGAAAGGGGTTACTATGAAGTGTAGTGTGTGTGGCACTACAGGACACAACAAAATATTTCATAGAGGGAGCTAGGTAAATATCTACTATGGAAATGTAATTTATGTTCTTCATTTAATTATGCCATGCAATTAAATAGATGCCTGTCATGCATGCATCCCAGGGTTATAATAGAAATACAACTAAGGAGAAATATCAGCCACAAACTAAAGCAATAGAGAATAATCCTATAGATGCAATTGATTCCCAAGTTTAGCTGGAACATTTTGCAATGGTCAGTGAAAGTTCATTTCTTTTTTTGAATTCTAAAAGTCATATGTTTCACATTTATTTACGGTTTTTTTGTGATATGTTTAATTTAACATGTTAATACTTTAATTGGAGGTAACCAACAATGGGTAAATATATCACAAACACAAGCTCTTGGGGAACCATTGTCATAGGTCAGGCTGACTAAGGCTTTAATAAATTCTCATTTTGTTGAGCATATTTCCTTCAATTGTAATCTTTCCTAGTTTTATAATTTTATCCAAGTTATTAATGCACCTAACCAACCTTCTCCTATGAGGGCCTAGACTACAGTCAATGATGGTACTAGGAGGAAAAAAATTGAGTGTAAGAGGAGGCAAACACATAGCAAGAAATGATCACCAATTTTCATAATTTGCTAGAAATCTAAACCATCTTGTAGAGGAACTATCAAATAAAACTTCTATTCAAAATACTGTTAGGCATCAAATGATGAAACATCAAGGGAGAGATAAGGATACTAAGGGGAGAACCAAAGAAGGAGATACTAGCAAAAATAGGAAGATAAGGGTCCCCCGATGAGCTTCTAGTTATGGAGGTGGTCTACATGGAAGGATTTGAATAGCGTTTGCAGATTAAATTCTCCATCTACACTTTTGAAAAATGTTTGAAGAAATCTTTTGTGATATCATTCTTGTAATTATAGCTTTCAAAATTTTGCGTTTTGTTGATGAATTTATGAACCTCAATAAATGTAAATCTTTATATTTCAAATCTAAATGAAAGTGCAGTTTTTTGCTTTCGTCTGCTTCTATATTTTTTATGCTAATTGGTATATTGATGTAGAGATTTTCTTATACAATAATGAATAATGTGCATTTACTTTAGATTTTGTATTTGATTTGTTCCTGTTATCTATTTGTATGTTGTGAATACTATACATACGCTCATGTTGAGTATTGTGGATGTTATAAACAATAGGTACAACTTCTATTTTGGGATTAATTTTTGTAGGAAATTCAAAGTGGGATGGTTGTAGTGTTGCATGCATGTTCTTTCTTTTCCATGCTTTTTCCCTCTCAGATTGTATGTGTGTTCACTGGATACTTGTGAGTTGTAAGGATTTCCTTTGGTATAATTCTCAAAATAATCTCTCTATTTTTTTTAAACTTACCATTTTAGTCCCTTACTTCATATTGTAAGCTTTTAGTCCCTAATAGGGATGCACGCAAGTTACGTGACAATTGTGTAATAAAGTTCTAAGAAGTAAGGTAAAATCCATAGGGACTAAGTACAACTAGTGATGCACTCTCCGCAAGTGTATGGATCGTAACAAGTAATAAAATGATACCCCGCGAGGGGTAGGGTTGTCGAACTATAGGGATTGGACTCCTAGTACTAGTTAATCTTCTAATCTCTAGTCAATCAAAGGAATGTTGGGTCAAAGACTAACTAAACAGAGAGAGAGAGAGAGACAGAGAGAGAGAGAGAGAGAGAGAGAGAGAGATGAAGAAAACAAGTAGACTAGGGTTGAGTTTTTAGCAACAAGGAAAGCAATTCCCCGGGACAATCCCTATGTGCGTTAGTGTACTAAATTGCTTCTAATATCTATTAGGTACATTCTAAGGATTTTGTGGGTACTCAACAGTAATGTCACATCTACAGCTCTCAAATACGTCAAGTTTTGCAAATGCAACTACACAAGGCAATCACAACTACGGTAATTAACACACGTCAAGTTTTACTGATACAACTATGCAAATCAAGCATGTCAAATTAAATGACACATGAATTAACACAAGAACACAATAAAACTCCATAGACATTAAAAGCAAGTAAATCAAAGCACACTAGGCAACATAGTTCAACATCCTAGGGCACCATAGAACGGTTAGCCACTCATGTATTCATACAATTGAGAGAAAGTAACAAGTACAACAAGGAGATAAATCATGATGCTCCCTTTTCACAAGATCTTCTCAATTGTCTCTTGAAAGCTTCATGAATGAGCCAACTCTACTTTTCAATTGCATTCAATTCAACCTTGATCTCCCTAGAAGGTGTGGTGAAGACTGCTCATGGCCTTCGTCAATCGCTAAAAAATGCAGATGAAAACCATAGCCAAGCTTCCTCTCTCAAAACCTAGATCTGGGAGATAAAAAGAACTTTTTGGGCTCAACACGACCTTAGCACGGGGGTGCTTAAGCCATGCTTTTCTTGGGACTTTGAGGAGAATCGGCTAAGTGTCAACCCAAAGAAGTTCATGGGGAGAGCATAGCCGTGCTCTGTCCATGCTCATCTAAAGCACACCTGTGAAAGGAGCCCACAGACCGTGCTTCCCATGAAAGAGATAGAGGCTTCAATCTAGAGATAATCACGGGGAGAGAATACACACGTGCTTCGCCGTGTTCTCCTTGGAGCACACCCATGCTTTCCTTGGCACATAGGCCTCCTGAAGACAACACTAATGACGCCCAAAGAACATGACCATCCTCGGGCCGTGCTGGGCTTGAACACTTAGAAATTTGTATTCTTTGATTGATTTTCCTCCGATTTCACTACTACTTGCGATGAGCCCTAAAATTCTGCACAATGAACACAACATACCCATAATAGTATCATATGTATAAAAAGAGTGCTAAAAGATGAGCAAAAGCATAATTTAGAGGTATATAAAACATGATATGAGATGCACTCATCAACTAGTACAAGCTCTGTCCTCATTATCTAGCTAACAATCAAATGATCAAGAGTAAAAACTAAAATAGCAATTGATGATGAATAGAACTAAGGTCAAGGGAAATAATAAGCAATAGACAATGGGAGAAGATAGTGCCCCGATATGATTTCACTTGAGAATTAAAAAGTAAAGTAATTGCACTTAATATAGATTCAACCCTAGTGTTGTTTGACCGAGGTATTTCAAAAATATATCGAGTGCTATCGAGTGCTCTCTCGAGACGCCCCAATAGCTAATCCTATGCTATGGTAGGGAAGAATCTCTTCTAATTTTACTTTCACATGATTGCAACGAGATCAATTAAACCACTAATTAAAAGCTGGAGCTCTCACTACACAACCCTAGTCAGAAGAATCACAAGAGGCCTGTCTCTAGTACCCACTCTTGATCCTCTTCATCTATGGATGATCTCAGGTGATGAATCTCAATCTTAATCATGCAATAAAAATGAAATAGTCACTACTCTCGTTATGATAAGTCAACAATGTAGAGACATAGATGAACCAAACATACCAAAGGAAATCTATATTAAAAGCAACAATAAAGAGTATATATCCTAAGCTACATCAATCCGGATACCCAAGGAAGTTAGCCCTTCATGGGGTCAATGTCCAAATAAAAAAAAGAAAATAAAGCCCTAAAACACTATCCATTTAAGAAGATACCCCCTCTTAATATCTTCAATGTTGGAATAGATGTGAGCCGATATCATCACCTTGGATCATCACTCCGGTGACTCCTTCTATCTCCTTCTTCTTCCTTTAATTCACATTCAAACCCTAACAACCGGCCCCATAGTCACTTTCCCAAAACCTCGATAATGAATACCTTTTTAAGCTTTCTTTTTATACCGCCTAGGAATTGAGTAAGTACATGGGCAAGTACACGGACGTGTACTTCACCCTTGTAGATCTCTAGATGAATTGAAACCATAATTCGAAGGGTACACAATCATGTATCTCTTCATTTGGACATGTATATATTTGGATGATCTTCTCTTCAGTTCTTGAGATGCATGGATGTGTGCTTCTCTTCAGCCCGTGTTCTGCTTTGGATCATACACTATAACTTCTTAGATGTACACAAGCATGTACATTATATATTGATAAATGCTTGATTGATACATATTTGATCAGATCTTTTATGTATTTGAGCATGATTTTATTCAATATTTTAATTAATAGCATGTGTTTTGTGTTCTTTTGTGCAATAAGGGCATATGAAAGGAGATGGTGAGAAAAGATGCAAAGAAAAAGTTGTGGAAAATTCTCTGAGATGTTTCACGAGCTTCAAAGTGAACACTCAAGTTGGATCATCTATATGTGTGTATGTGCCAACTCCTGGGATTTCAAAAGCCATTTGACACTTCAGGAGGGCACGGAGGCAGTAATATGTGAGTGTACCAACTTGTGTGCGATTTTCAGAAGTTCTGTTAGCTAATTGGATCACTAGAATTCCACACACACTTCCACATGGTCGTGTGCACGGCTGTGTGGCCTCACACAAGCACTCACACAGGCTTTACATGTTTTTTGACTGTAGCAATTTCACTGTAGCTAAGTTACCATAGCGAATTACTGTAGCAGACATACGGGCATGTGGGAGTCTATGTGGAGCCCCAATTTTCATATTTAAAAGGTTGTTCAAGTTATTTCTTGCTATCTCTTTGGACAACATTTAGAGAAAAACTGGCTAGGGTTTTAAGAGGAGGTCTTTGCGCATCAAGCTAGCATTTCTTCATCAATCTTTATCAAATCCGTCCAAGGATAGCTATTGGGAAGCCATTGATGACATCGACTCGGAGGGTGTGCCATGAAGACCATCAACAAGGATCAAAAGGGGGTTATTCTTATAGATTGCATGTGTTTTTATTCTTTGTTTGATTGCACATTGTATTGCACCATGGAGAGCTAAACCCCTAGTGTGTACTTGGACGTGTAAACCCTAGGATTCAATCTTTCATCGACTTTTATTGTGTTTTCTTTAATTGAGTTTTAAAGTTGAGTTTCAATCTTGTATTGTTATTGTATTGCTTTCCATTTGAGTGTCACTTAGGTTAAGAGTGTCACTTAATCACCTTAGTGATGAGATAAATCAACACTAGGATTAGATTGACCAAGATTGAATAGAGTTAAGAGAGTGAGCAGTGAGGTAGCGGAGTGTCCTCTTTCCCTTCTTGTTTGATTTACTCTACTTCCTTATTCCAATGACTCTTAGTAATCGTATGTGGTGTGAGGTATCAAGAGAACCCTCTGACGATACCGCGTATGGGATTAGGGATTTTTTGCTTGGACCAAAAGGTTTGATATACTCCTAAGAATAAGGTTTATCTCTTGAGATCCTTAGAACTCCAAGCAGTCATATGTGGTATGAGACGTTAAGAGATTTCTCTGCCGGGACCTCGTACGGGACTAGATGTTGGTTGGCCTAGGTTAGGGATTAGTGTGCATTTGGATTCCTATGACTCATTCATTCTCTATTAGGAAAACCAATATTAGTCTTGTACTCATTATAGAATCCTAGGGGAATCATCATCATCCAAGTTAGGTTTCTTCTCATCTTTCCTATTGCTTGTTTACTTCTTCTTGGGTACATGCTTGCAATTTGATCATCTCACACTCATTTATTTGATTAGGCTAATTAGCGAGTTTATGGTTATTACTAGTATTCCTATTCCTTGTGGATTTGACTGCCTAACCCTTTAGGTACTTTACTAATAGATGACCCTGTACCTGCAGACACGCAAGAGGGTGTCCTATACACGACCGTGTTCTTCTCGGTAGGACTTTTGGTTATCAAATGCAAGGTCATGTACATGGCCGGATGCATGATCCGTGTATTTCTCTAGATGCTCCGCTTGCAGATACTGGAAAGATACACGGGCATGTACCTAGCCCATGTATTCTCTATTTGATGTTTTTGCCCCCATTTTGCTCCTGATTTCATTCCTTTGGCTTAAGTTGTGCTTATAATGACCTGTGAGTATAAATGGAATAAACCAAGTACCAAATTATCCATAAAAACACTCTTGAAGACCACTTAAGTGTAAAAGATAATTGATAGGATATGTATAATGTAGCACTTATGAGTCTCTCTACTATTTTTAAGTGAGCGATGTTAGTCCTCCTTAGGGTTTAGGGTTTATGGGGACTGACATGCCATACTTAAAAGTAGTAGAGAAACTAAAATGTTATAATTTGAAGTAACCGACTAAAAGGGTAAGTTTGAAAAAGTAGAGAGACTGTTGAAGGAATTATAACAATTAACTATTACTTGTTAATTAATGTTAATATGGTTTATTAATCAATATTGTGTGTGATTACCAAAATTACGTGGTTATTAAGCATTGCTGAATGTTTAATGCATTGATTAATCTGTGATATCTATTATATCAATCCTATCTAAAATCAACAATGCTAACCTATCTAAATGTACATTAGCCATTAGTGCATGATTAATGCTAACAATGTTTAAAATACTAACAAAGTAAGTAAAATGGGGAAAATTAACTAGCTTCAATTATCCATATGGAAAAGGAGGCTATTGTTTTACAAATTAACAATCAATAAAAAATTATTATAATCAATCAGAAATTAACAATCAAAGTTAAAAAATCAAATAAAAGAGAAAAAAGATTCATTTGTTTGTTTTAGGTCACACATTATCTAGGGCACATGTTTTGTGTAGACTTTTGAAGCTTCAACATGACTCAAAATAGACCTTATTGCACCAATCCTTAAACATCCTTAACATCAATACCAAGTAAACCATATTACACCATCATCGCAAGGCCTCATCATCCCATACTCTCCAGTAGCTCTTGATGTTGCTATGAAAGAAAGTAGGAAGAAGACCCTGTGTTGACATGGCGGGTTCTAGATGATTCATCATCCTTTGGGTGACGAGGGCATGCCAACTGTACTCGGTGACATGATGAGGGGTTGCTAAGTCACAATTTCTAGTGCCCACATAATGGGGGCTGGAATATCTTGGTTGACTACCCGTTGAAAACAAATATAAGTTGTTTGACCATTTTGATTCATTTCTAAGTTGGGTGACTGAAGTAAAAATAGGGCAAAGTATAGTGATCTACTTAAAAGTTTACCCCAATTATCTATGTCACCTTAAGCAAATGCAAAGAAGAGGAAGACTGACTATTATGATATAGAGAAATATTGAAACTTCACTCTTATATGACTTAAACACACTTAGCCCATTATATAGTCCCCAAAAGAAACCCTTTAACTTTTTAACTCATAACGACTTAACACGTTTAAGATTGCATAACTCATTGTGCAATGACTCCAAGCATAACTCTATATCCTTTATATTCTATAACTCCCAATATCTTCATATTCTATAATTAGTTATAACTCTAAAAAATTTATTATTTCCAAATAAAATTTATATTTTCAATAAATCATGTGTTATTGTTACTTTATTCAATGCATTTGACTAAAATCTTTAACCGAAGTATCTAATCTATGCATCACTTGTATAGAGTTTATGTGTCCTAACTTATCAATTTGTTCTTCAATTTATTTGAAGGCTTCCTATTTCCATGGAGCCTCACCATTAGCAACTTCCTTCAAACCTCACTAGACTCCATGACCTTGTTATTAGTGGTCTACATGAAGCTTCATCGAACAAAATGACATTCTATGAGATTCAGTTTCTTTGATATGTTATGCCATATATTTGTTTTAATCACAATTTGTTTAATCGAAGAACTTAGATTTTTGTGAACAAATTATTTTTCAAGTTGGGAAACAACTTATCACAAAGTGTGCAAGGGTGCAAAACCTTATTCTAATACTATTGTTCATCAGAACTGTACATGATGAGCGGATATTGTACACAATGTTCACATGTATTATGCATGCACTTAGCGTTTTATATTTTTTGTACTACTTTGGTATGTTGAGCTTAAATGAATAGGTACATAGGTTTCAGGACAAAAGAAAAAAAATGCGAGCAAATCAGAGCTAAGTACGGGAGACAAAAGCAACCTAGAGATGACCACGGTCATGCTTAGGCCATGTTTAAGCCCTGCAGATCATATGAGATGAGAAATTTGTGTGCAAAGTGCACCATAACCCAGTTTTTTCTTGCAAGGTCCTGTAGAAGGAAGAATGGCGTGCTTATGCCTATGCAGATTACAGAAAAGAAGAAAGTTTAGCAATGTGGAGAAATACAAGCAGTTAGTTCCTTGCACAGTCATGCTTGGGAGAAGGTTGTGCTTCTTTTTCTTGATTCAAGTCCCTAACTTTGGCAATAAAGTACACGACCTCAAACAAGCTATCAACACACCCGTGCACTAGTCATACATGCTTTTAAAATCCTGAAATTTAGATTTTAAATGGGACTTTTGGTTGGAGAATTAGGAGGGTGGCAAGGGTTACAAAAGGGGAGCTATGCATTGAAGCTATGCATGTGGTTTGGAAGTGAGTGATTGATGATTTGGTGTTCTTTATCCTTGTATTCCATTGAAACAATCGAGAAGAGCTCAAGGAAGTTTTCATTACGATTTCCTTATTGTCTTTCATCTTGGATTGTATATTGTTATTTCTTATCATGAAAGCTTAAACCATTATTCGGTGCCCTGGCCATGAATTTCAAGACTTATTGTATGTTATTTCCTTATTCTTATACATTGGCTATGAGTTTTTTTTTTGTGAATCTTCTATGTTGCTTTGATAAGTGCCTGAGTATAAGTATTTTTAAGTATACTTTCCTTACATTGAGCATCACTTTTATCAGTTTTTATAACTCATTCATCTGTATTTGTGCTCTTTTGTGCATTTAGGCTTGTGGAGACGAGTTTGGAAAAAAGGAAGCAAAAATAGATCATGGACACGATTTTTAAGGAATCTCTTGTACTACAAGGATCAAGGCACAAGTTGTGATCACCGTCATGTGGGTGTGTGCCAACTTCCAAAAATATGTAAGTGAATTTACAAATTGGAGGGGCACAAAGGCAGTAATGCACATATGTTCCAATTTGTGTAATCTTGTCAAGAGCTTTATCAATGTGTTTGGAAGTGAAGATGCGACATGATTTACCGAATGGATGTGTGCCCAACCATGCGACCTCAATGGAAGAAGAAGATTTCGAGAGCATTGTAGCAATTTACTATAGCAAATTGCTATAGCAGTTATTGTTCACGTCGCGCAAAAAATGAAGAGATTGGAAATTCACATGCCTATGTGGAATTTCCACATGGGCATGTGAAATCCAGATTTCAGCCCTTTAAATACCGCTTTGAAATATTGTTTTGGGGATCTTTTGCCTATCTTTTGGAGAGAGCGTGGCTAGGGCTTGGAGAGGTTTTTGCTGGGATTTTGGAGCATTTGTACAGCGTTCAACATCGATTTTCTTCGAAGGAGAGTTATTGGGGGAGCTTCTGACGGCTTTGATTTGGTGCGGTGTGCCCTAGGTTCGACGGAAGAATCTTTGGAGAAAAAGAAGCGGCTCTTCAAAACCATCACCACAGAAAGCAAATGGGTTATCTTTATGAAGTTTTTGCATTCTCTTTTGATTTCATCTTTGATTATGTATCACTCCATGGAGAGCTAAACCCCTAGTGGGTACTTGGACTTGTAAACCGTAGGATGATTTGTTTCATTGACTTCTATTATGTTTCTTTAACTGATGTTTTAATTGAGTTTCAATCATGTGTGCTTGTTATGATTTTCCTTTAGAGTGACACTAGGGTTGAGAATTCCTCTAGGTAACCTCTTGAATGAGTGACACTTCATTAGGTTAGACTTAGCAAGATTGAAGAGGGTTGAGAGTGTGAGTCGGGAGGTAGCGGAATGTCCCTTTTCCCTTCCGACGTGATTTATCTTACCTCCATATTCCAAGAGTTCTTTACAATCATGATAGAGCGAGTGCTATTAGATCTTTTCCACTGGGGCTTAGTTGCGCGAGTGACACAGTGAAGTGTTGAGGAATCTTTAGTGCTGGGGCTTAATTGTGATTAGGGATCCTTTGCCTGGACTAAAGGGTTTGATCTACATTAGGGAATATGGTTAATCACTTGGAATCCCTAGAGCTTCAAGCAGTCCCACACAGTGTGAGGTGTTGAGAGTATCCCTTTCCATGACTCATTAGACCTCAATTAGGAGGCATAATATTAGTCTTGCACTTGAAACAATAGTCCTAGGGTGAGCATTGTCTGGGTACCCCATTTTACCATTGGTTACTTTCTCTGATTATTCTTGCTTATTCTCTTTTCTTTCACTTTCATTTTATTGTCATTAATCATTTGAATCACAATCATCAATCAATTTCACTTTAGCTAAATAGCAATACTATTTGTTTCTAGACATCTGTTCCCTGTAGATTCGACTACCCACCCATTGGGTACTTTATTACTTCGACAACCCGTTCACTTGCGGTACACACATGCAAGGGGTATGTCATGCGTCATGCTTGCAATTACATTGTCTGAAAGCTTTAAGTACATATTTTATTAACATTATTAGGATTGAGAAATCAAACATAATCATACATAGAAAATTAGGGTTGAGTGCAGACCTAGAGATAAGGTATATGGTGTCAAACTCGTTGTATTAGGGTTAAACCTAATAGAGGGATTCACAGAGTGCCATTCATTAAGGGATTCAAAGAGGGATTAGCGTTGATTTCCTGGACCAAAGGGATCAACTAATTTAGGAATTTACATGGTCTAAGAGTGCTCTACCAATAGCCAACATAGGAAATCTTTGCAATTGTATTAAGAGGAGTGAGCCTAGGGCAGCGCTCCATCCCCTAATTTCATCCCAAGTTTGCCATCTCTCCACCTTTGTTTTTAGATTTTCTCATTTAGGGTTAGCAATATCAATTAATTTCATTAGCGAGATAATAGAGGATGAACTAGTACTATAAGAGTTGGTTTTTATGGATTCGACTACCTGACATTTGGATTCAATAAGGGATCGGGTAGTCCATTCCACAGGGACTAGCAATCTTTCAGTACTAATTGTTCTTCCAATATCTAGGCGGCTCAATTATTGGTGAAGAATTTTAATCTATGAATCTAATAAAGAACAAGACAAGGGAAGAACGTGTAGGAAATAAGGAGATGAATCAAGCAAGTAGCAATGATGAGGAGTAGTGCCTCGGATCAATCTCCTAGTGAAATGAGTAGTAACTCTCCTATAATGACTATCCAATACATCCTATGGATACTATGTGTTCTCACAAGCCTTGTCATATCTATGCCAATCAAATATGCAAATTTCTGCAACTGTAATTATAGGAATTATGCACATCCATTTTCGCAACTACCTATGGTGATTACAACTATGGCAATCAACACACTCTAAGTTTTACAATTACATCTACGCAAATCATGCACATCCAGTTATATGACATAAGTTTTAATATAGAAAATAATAGGACTCCATAGTCATTGTAAGAGAGTAAATCAAACTACAAATTAACATATAAGTTCTTGAATCTGGGGCACCGGAGATGGTTAGCCCCTCATAGGTTTACACAATATGAAAATGACAAAGAAAACAATCAAGTGGAATCTATAGATTCCTTAGTGCTTCTCAATCGATCCAATTACGCTCCTAGGAACAATCCGATGGCAAAGCTCCACTCCAATTCATGGCTCTTAATCATTGCTCTAATCTCCAGATGGATGATGGTGAAGGTTGCCTCAAAGTCACCTCCAAATCCCCCAAGCCACACACCCTCAAACCCTAACTTTGGGGCTTTAAAAAGAAGTTTTCTACCCAAGCACAGCCATTCTTGGGATGTGTTTTCCAGCCATGCTCTTTATGGCCAAGTCTAGGGTTCAGCATCAATAAAATTTTCTGCCAGATAGTAGGGTGAACAGCCCAAAAGCACGCCTGTGCTTCGGTTGTGCTTCCATAAGCATGACTGTGCTCTGAGCTCCAAGTGCTTCTTTCTTTCGAGTTTTTTTCTTAACACTACTGATCTACATGACTCAAAAGCACGGCCGTATTTAGGCTGTGCTTGCCCTCGCTATTTGAGACTTGGTTATTTTGATGCCGAATTCACTCCAATACTTCTTCTTATCACCCAAGACCTGTTAATCTACACATGAAAACAAAGATACCCAAATTAGTACTAAAATATATAAAATAAAATTCTAAAAGGCAAGCAAAACATGGATAAGAGGTACATAAAATGAGTACACAAAATGCACTCATGAAATACCCCCCACACTTGAATATTTGCTTGTCCTTAAGCAAACACGCTTGGCTCACACAAAAGAAGATGAGTACATGACCTCTGATCTCAAAAAAGTAGGAATTTTCTAAAGTGTAGGGGGACTCTAAGTGGTCAGTGCATAAATCAAATGAATGCTCAACAAAAATTTCTCTCTTACTCCATACTACCAAAGTTTATGTGAAATACCCTAAAGAATGTGCTGCGTGTACTTTTAACATGACCAAGCTAAACAAGACCTTACTCTTAAATAACTAACTCACTAAGCAGGTGTACACTTCTAATTCTTGATATCTAACTACTCAAGAGTGGTTTTCACTCTTTTAAAGTGATAGCTTTTTGTACCATCTTTTGCAAACTATTATAAGAACTCGATAGGGCATCTTGCAAAGGATCCGATTTTTCAAGTTTATTGTACCTAATTTTAAACATTTTTTTAACAAAGAAAACAATAACTAAGGGTCTTTTGCCTAGAGTCTTGCCTAAACACAAGTGGCTCCACAAATAGGGTAGAGTGATAGAAGTTAGGCCTCCAAAGCAAGAGTGAATCTATACTTAAGCTCAAAGGAAGTACACTAACACGCTCATTGTCCCCCTAGACTTAGAAATTCCTAAGTAAGAAGTCATCAATCATCCTAAGTCATGTACTATCACAATAAACACAAATGAAGACCTTCCCCTACACTTGAATCATGCATTGTCCTCAATATACAAGAGTGTATGCAAAATAAATGAAATTAAGGACAAGTAAAAAGTAAGGGAAAGTTTTTGGGAGGAATGCCCTGAACACAGAGAGTGATGTTGTCACTCTCAATGTTTATTCCTTAGCTCATTCAACCACACATTCTGAGAAATATAAAAATAGCACAAGTGAAGCTCAAGCCAACAAGATATAAAAATTAAAGATGAAAGGAATGAACATTAAGTGAATGCAGAAAGAAACAAACCAAAATGTAAGATTAGCAGGGGACTCCCCTTGCTAACTAATGACAAGTACAAGTCCAACTACCATGAAAATAAAATAAAATAAGTCTAATAGGAAAATAAAATCAAAATAAATGGATGAGAAGTCAGAAAGCGTCACCCTCAGTATCGAAGTCAGATGTAGAGTCGGTAGCTGCCAGATCAACGGTATCGACCCTCACATAACATGAAGGACCAGCCAGAGATATTTGTGGGGATAACAGTTGGAAACTAAGATGCTCAAGAATCCGCATCACACTCCTAAATAGCCAACACTGATAACGAGTCCTGGGGGATCTCTAAACAGCGGCAGTAGAAGGAGAATTAGCGACCTGGTAAGCAGGGGAAGCAGACTTGCAGACATAGTACTCAATCCCACAAGCTGTGTGGGTGGCACACAGCATCCCTATTGACTTGAGAGCTAACAGTGTGATCGAAGCGAGTGTCACCCACTATCCTCATTTGATGAGTCCCTTCTAAAAGGCTCATCCTCTAAACAAGCGAGGTGATGTAAGGATCCAGGAAGAAGACACCGGCTCGAGGGTCGGTCGCGTGATGGTGGGTGGCGATAGCCACCTTATGCCTCAAGTGAAGGTGGAAGCCATTCACTATGCTTAGCAAGAAATCAAAATCGCTCAGATTGATGACGTCGGTGCTATCTCCTCCATTTGTCAGTTTATGGCTAAGGATGGAGTGGATATACCTGAGCGCAGGGGAGCAGAGATAGGAGGCCTTGGACCAGTGGGGATCATATCTAGCGTGAGTTCTGAGGGGTCGCCATTAGTCCTCCTAAGACTCTTCACCTGTTCGGGCAATAAGTAGTGCATCATATACTGGTGTTCTAGTAAACTCCAAAAGATGCCAACCTGAACAAAGAACTTAGTCAGGCTCACCCTTTATATAGTGCCAAACACCTGAAACTACATGGTGTCGGCCCAATGGTAGTTGACAATGCCATGGCAAAGCTCGAATGTGGCCAGAAACTACAACGCCAGCTCCTCGAAAGTGGTGTCAATAATAAAAAAATGGCTAGCGATAGTCTCCTACTCCCAAGAGGCACTGTACCTTCTACTCAAGTCCCACATCTTGTAGGACCTCCCAGTCAATCTTCCTTGACTCACCAAATCATAGACTAGAGAGGCGAGTGTACCATTTCTGGTGAGCTGGATGAAGAAAGTAGGCCTAGTGGGAGTGTCCTGGAAGAGAGCCTCACCTCAAGGCCTTTTAGACGAGGGCCTAGCTTATGTAGTCATCCTCGGCATGATCTACAAGTAAAAACAACCCATTTAAAGAGAATTTTCAATAAAAACAATGGAAGCACAGCTGTGCTCATGGGAAGCATGGTTTTACTACTCACAGAAAAATAGGGCTGTGTTTTAGAGAAGAAATCTTGGAGAAAATAAAAAAACACGGTCATGCTTTGGAGAAAGCACATCCCTGCTTTGGAGAAGTCATCTTCCCCGAAAGCCCTAGGTTTAGATACCAAGGTTTCTATCCTATTTTTCTACATAAATCATTCCAAAGTGATAATAAAACATGAAAGCATGCATTTTGAACCATTCAAAGCAAGATTAACAATGGATTTCTCAAAATAAACCAAAGGATTCAAAATTTACCTATGAGTTGAGGAAGAGAAAAGGAAGAAACGAGGCAAGATGAATCCAACAAGAATCAGTGAGGAAATCTGGCAAGAAACACCAACGAACACACCAAAGCAAGGAGAGGAGAAAACATCTAAAAGGAATTGCAAAGAAAGGATGTCAGTGACCCGCTTAGAAAGAAAACTGGAAGGAAGATAATCTGCCGTGACTAAGCACGCCCAGAGCACAGGCGCCCTTACCCCATGCTCTTTTCAGTATGAAATATGAATTTGGGAAGTGCTACCATAGCTGCCCTATGCTTTTGGGCTGCGCTCTTTACTAGTTTTCAATAAAATCTCTACAGTGGAAAAATGATTGTGTTCTGGGCACAGTAACCATGATTTTTACGAAGCACGGGCTTGCTTAGTCCATGCCTCTTGGAGAAACTAGTTTTCCCACTTGTTGTGAAGTGCATGGCCATAAAGCACATCAATTCTTACCCTGCACTCAGGCGAGAAACTTCTCCAGACCTCTGATTCCCCTATTTCTTGATTCTTAAAAGAATATGTGTGTTCTAAACACAATCGAACTTCATAAATCACAGGCAACAAATACACATACACCTGAGAAACTCCCAATAAAATCAAGACTCAACAACCAACAAGTCCACTAAATAAAATAAAAAACTATGAAACAAAACAATGAAACAATGAAAAATTAAAGTTCTTGGGCTACCTCCAAAGGAGCGCTTGTTTAACATCACAAACTTGATGTACCTGAATGCTCATCATGGAGGTTCGTGTAATCAAATCCTCTGACGGGCACCTCAAATGGAATTTTAAGGATATGTATTCAAAGACTCAATTAGATGGATCTCACTGATACACAAGGAAGTGGATTGTAATTGTGGTTGGGGTGAGGTCAATGGCTTCTTTCTAATAGGTGAGACTTTCTTCCACCATTTTTTTTGGCTCCAGAAAACATCCCCTTAGAAGATCTTCGGGCTTGGTTAGGCTCAGTTTGAATGACTTGATGGAGATCATCTTCTTCTTCTAACATATCTAACTCATCCGGTGGCTCATCCTTCAACAAGTTTGAAAGCTCGTCTTTCATCCATGTTTCCTACACACAATAAAAAAAATATCATCAACAACATGCACATAATAACAAGGGTCATTGAAGTCCATGGAGTGTTGCATTGTATCCCGAAGCTTTAATTTTACATTCTCATCTCCTACTTATAAAACCATACAACTGTCCATGACATTGATCAAAGCTTGAGAAGTTGCTAAGCACGATCGCCCAAGAATTAGTAACCTCCACCTTGTCTTCCAAATCAAGAATAACAATGTCCACTAGAATGATGAACATTTCCACTTTTACCAAAACATCTTCAATAATACCCCTGGGTGATGAGTGGATCAGTTAGCAAGTTGGAGAGTTATCTTGATTGGTTTGGGCTTCCTGAGCCCCAATTTCTGAAATATCTTGAAATGCATAAGGTTGATGCTTGCTCCTATTTCAGCGAGTGTTTTTTTATCAATAATCATCCAAATTGTACAAGGGATTATAAATCCCCAGGGTTCTTCTCTTTCTTTAGAAGCTTGTTGGTGAGGATTTCTGAGCATTCTTCACTAAGTGTCACCATTAACACTTCTTCCAATTTTCTCTTGTTAGCGAGCAATTCCTCGAGGAACTTTGCAAAAAGCCAATACAAACAACTATTTTTGAACCAAGAAGTGCTTAACTTATTAAAAAACACTTTTGGGGTTTCCAAAAGCTAATCCAAACAAGCCTTTAGTGATCGCTTCAACTTGTGTTTCCATAATGGTAAGGATGTCTACTTCATGAATACTGCCTGCCTTAATTTGATTGTTCCTCTTGGAACTCCACTAATATCCGATAGTAGCCATTTCATAAATTAAAGTCCATGCTACATTAGGTTGGTTGCTAGATAAGGATCCCCCCGCCGCTGCGTCGAGCATCTACTTAGTTGGTACATTTAATCCATTGTAGAGGATTTAAATCTACATCCACTCAACTATGTCATGTTATGGGCATTTCCTCAAAATGTCCTTGTACTTCTCCCAAGTGTCATACAAGGTTTCAGTCTCTAACTGTCGATAGGAGGAAATGTCACTTCTGAGCTCGGTAATCATAGCTGGAGGAAAATATCTAGTGAGGAACTTCTCAGCTAACTGAACCCATGTTGTGATAGATCCCATTGGCAAGGAATTTAGCCACTGCTTGGGTCTTTCTCACACAAAAAAGGGGAACAGTCTAAGGTGAATCACATCCTTGGACGCATTGTTGGCCTTGAATGTATCACATATCTCTAGAAAGCTTTCTAGAGCATATGGGTCCAAATTAAACAATGCATGATACTGACCCTTCTAAATTTGGCCATGCATAATCATAAATACTCCTATGATTTTTGGCCATTGGTGGTTCTTCGTCAACTTTAATAGTGATTTCAATTGAGCCTATGTCACGGAGGTTCACTTGTCTCAATCTTCTATGCAGTGTGTGTTTGATATCTGGATCAGGGCTTGCCAAAAGAGATGAATTACCTCAGGTCATACACTGTCACCTTCAAAATAAAGCAAAAGAATGGATCAAAAAAGCAAGAAAATAAGAGAAAAGAAAAGATAAAACAAGTAATGTAAAAATAACTAGATTACTAGAATCCTAATATTCCCAAAAGTTGCCAGTCCCCCGCAACGGGGCAAAAACTTGATATGCCCATTGATATCTGCAAGTTTACGGGTCGTAAAAAGTAGTAAAGCGTACTTAATAAGGGATCGGGTAGTCGATTCCATAGGAACTAGCAACCTTTTGGTACTAATTGTTCTTCCAATATCTAGTTAGCTCAATAATGGTGAAGAATTCTAATCTATGAATCTAATAAAGAATAAGAGAAGGGAAAAAAATATGGGAAATAAGGAGATGAATCAATTAAGTAGTAGTGATGGGGAGTAGGGCCCGAGATCAATTCCAAAGTGTAAATGAGTAGTGACTCTCCTACGATGACTATCCAGTACATCCTATGGATCCTACTTGTGCTCTAAAGCCTTGTCATATTTATGCCAGTTAAATACACCAAGTTTTGTAACTATAAATATGGGAATCATGCACATCCAGTTTTACAAACACCTACGGTGATTACAACTATATCAATCAACACATGGTATGTTTTGCAATTATATCTATGTAAATCATGCACATCTAGTTATATGACACAAGTTTTATTATAGAAAACAATAGAACTCTATAGTCATTGAAAGAGAGTAAATCAAACTACAAATTAACACATAGGTTCATGAATACAAGGCACCAGAGACAGTTAGCCCCTCATAGGTTTACATAATAAGAAAATGACAAAGAAATCAATCAAGTAGAAATCCATGCATAGACTCCCTATTGCTTCAGAATTGATCCAAATGCGCTCTTAAGAACAATCGATGGCAAAGCTCCACTCCTAATCATGCCTCTCAATCGTTGCTCTAATCTCCAAATGGGTGGTGGTAAAGGTTGCCTCTGAGTCGCCTCCAAATCCCCCATGTGACAACCCCTCAAACCCTAACTTTGGGACTTTAAAAAGAAGTTTTCAACCCAAGCACAAGCGTGCTTGGGCCATGCTTTTTGGCTGTGCTCTTTCCGGCCAGGTCTAGGGTTCAACATCAATAAAATTTTATGCTAGACTGTAGAGTACATGGCTCAAAAGCGTGCCCATGCTTGGGTGTGCTTCAATAAGCACAACCATGCTCTAAGCTCCAAGATTGTGCTTTTTTCCTCTGAGTTTTTCTTGAATCCAAGTGATCTACAAGGCTCAAAAGTATTTTTGTGCTTAGGTCGTGCTTACCCTGGCTATTTGAAACTTGGTTCTTTTGATGCCGAATTCACTCCAATACTTCTTCTTTTACCCAAGACTTGTTAATTTACACACGAACATAAAGATACCCTAAGTAGTACTAAAATATAAAATCCAAATACTTAAAGGCAAGAAAACATGGATAAGAGGTATATAAAATATGTATATAAAATGCACTCATCAAGCGCATTTTTCACCGATGATTAAGAACTTTAGTGTTAAGGGAAACACGTTCAGTGGAAGTAAGGGTTGAGTTGAGAAAACTAAACCAATGGTAGCACCTCAATAGGGCATTTCAGATTATGCAAGACCCAACATGGAGGATGCCACTTCTAGCATTGCTCAACATTTGATTGGGCGAACAATTTTGAGTTGAAGCTGAACGTTATTTAGATGTTTCAACAAATGTGTCAGTTTGATGGATTTTAGGATGAGGATCTATATGTTCATTTGGAAAAATTCTTGGAAATTTGTGATGAGATTCGTCTTCTATTTTCTCCCTTTTCGTTGTGAGGAAGGGCCAAGCAATGGGTAAGTTCCTTACCCCAAGGGTAGATTACCACATAGTCACAAGTAGCCAAGAAGTGTTTTATCCTTTATTTTCCTCCACAAAGACCACAAATTGCAAAGCAATATCTCTTTTTACAAGAAAATGAGTCCAAAACTCTTTATGATACATGGGAGAGGTATAAGAGCTCTTAAGGAAATGTCCACAATATAAGATCGTTGAGTGGATGAAAATTAAGATTTTTTTCAATAGGTTGAATGTTGCCAAAAAATAAATATTAGATGCAACTGTAGGAGGGTCATTGTGTAGCAAACAGTTGGCTGCCGCACAACTATTGATTGAGGAAATGGCTACTAATGGGTATCAATGGAGTTCTAAGAGGAACAAGCCAGTTAAGGTGGAAGGCAGGGATTTATGAGGTTGGTGCTTTCACCAATCTAGAAGCCTAAGTGGAGTTAATAAACAAACGGCTTGATGTGATGCAACTCCTGCAACAACCAAATGTAGTTATGAGTTATGGGTCTTGTGAGATTCAGGTGAGCATTATGTGGCATGCAGCTGAGTTAACAACAATAGTCAGTTCCTAAACAACCCTAACAGCTCCACCTACAATCTAGCTGGAGAAAGCATCAAAACTTTGCATGGAGCACTCAAGGACAAGGGACCCGAGGACAGGCTAGACAAAATCAACCCCTAAGGTTCCAACTATCTAATCACGAAAAAAGGTGAGTGACCCTTAAGATCTTGATCACCACATATATTCAATCCAATGATGCACATCTCACCAAACATGAGGAGATCATGAGGAATCAATAAGCATCTCTTGAAAATTTAGTGCATCAAGTGGCTTAGATTTGACAATCATTGGCAGAGTGTTCACAAGGAAGCCTCCTGAACAACATAGAAGTTAACACTTGGGAGTCTGATGAGTGTACAATTATACATCATTTGATATCATTTTGTACACTCATTAGGCGTTTATTAGTGTAATATTATGGAATTTGATGTTAAACATAGTGTATTTTGTATTCTCAGGCTTTGGGCAATGCTTAATGATGAAAGAGATCCAAAAGAAGAAATTAATAGCCAAAGTATTAAAGATGGAGCTCTATCGAAATCATTCATTGAACAAAAAGAGAGGTCGACTCACTTATAACCACCTTATATCCGTGCTTATGGCTATACGCCTCTTCTAGAGAACCTTGCATGCAAGCTTATGCTCATAAGGATGAGCCTAAGGATAATCAGAAGATCTTACAGATAGTACTTATGCCCATAATCAGACCGTAAAAATAGTCCAGAGGAGTTTACAAGTACAACATACGCTTGTAAGGGTGGTCGCGAGGGCTTTCCAAAGTAATTTATTATCCAGCACTTATAACCGTAAGCTAGAGCAAACACCAAACAGAAGACCTTATGGAAGAGACTTAAGGCCATAAGTGTTCCCTTAATGCTCTTGACACATCATCTCCAGCTCCTTACGACCGTATTCTTACGCAAGTAAAAATCCCATAAGTGGCTATGTATAAATATTTCTAGCGAGGGTTTTGAGGGTATCTTCTATTCTATTCAATGGTGAGGCTTGTTGAAAGAAAAGTGATGGATTTCCAGCTCTTTGGAGGTGAATCAAGAGGGGGAATCAGTTCTCCTATTAGAGACTAGAGGGACTGGAGCCGTCAAGGATTGTCTTTGCAGCATTGTTAGAAAGTCCTTAGGCATTCTATGGCAATCATCTCTTGATGCAATTGAGAAGGAAGTTTTTAAGTCTAGTTTGTGTCTTGTTGTGTCTTATTGTTTGAGTGCTTGCTTTCCTCTAATGGAGAGCTAATTTGGTAAATGTTTGGGAACAGACAACTCTAGGGTTTATTCTATTTTGTCATTGGTTGTAGGTATTTATGATTTAATTGTTTCTTAATTGCAATCCATTTCTAATTGACTCCAATTGCATGTTTTTAATATCCTGAATGATATCGAGGTGAAAGGCCTAGTTTTCTTGTATGATGTGCTTTATGATGGGTAGAAATATCCACCTAATATAGACAAACCATGATTGAAGTGCATTGTGAGTAAGCCTAGCAATGGGTTACTTTGTAGTTGAGAGTTCTCCTCCTTCAATCCTCCTGAGTGATTTAATAAGTAATTCCATGCTCTTTTCAATCGTAGGGAATAGATTTTTGGAGAAATCACATTTCTATTTTGTATGGGATTAGGGACAATTGCTTAGCAAGAAAAATTGTCTACTTATGAATTCTTGTTAATTTCACATTGAGATTTCATAGAGTGTAATATGGTTGTGGGGTGTCTGTATCAGCATTGTACTAAATAGTTACTATTCATCCTTAAAAGAGGGGCTTAGTATATTCTAGGATTTCTCTAGGTTCAAATAGGATTGCTATATTTGTACAACCTTTGTTATGTACTTATAGAACCCTAGAGAGACTTATGCCCGAGCATTCCCTTTTCCCCTTGAGTCTTGACTAATTTGATTTTTGTATTCTTGCTTTCGTGTTTTTTAATCCTCTTTAGTTTGTTTGTACACATCACAAATATTTGGTTGGGTTATTTTTCGAATTAGGACTAGTACTAGTGCTCTCAATCTTCCCTATGGATCAATATCCTACCCTAGTGCACACTTTACTAGAGTTAATCTCTATCAAGATTTTGGCACCATTGTAGGGGAAGATTTGAGATATTAGGAACACTTCTTGTATTACGTTTCACTAGCCATTTATTTTTCTTTTGCTCTTTTTGCTTTTTTTCTTTATTTTCTTTTTTCTGATTTTGGTTTCTTTTGTGTTGATTGCAGTGCATGCCACTGAAGAGCAAGTCAGCATAACCGGGGAAAGATGATAACAGTATTGAGAGAGTGATTGGCACATGATTATAAACAACATTGTTAATTGAGATAAGTTAACTGACAGTGTGAATTGAAGGAGAACACTCTAGAAACATAATGGATCTAGGAGATCGACAAAGAACTCTATATGACTATGCTTGTCCCACCTTGAATGGTTCCCAATCCAGCATTGTTCAATAACTAGTGGCCATGAACAATTTTGAGCTAAAGCTTACTTTTGGGTAGATGGCTCAACAGTCTGTCTAGCTCCATGGTCTATCAAATCAAGATCCAAACAGTCACATCGGAAGATTTTCTGGCTATAGTCCCATTTTCTTTGAAGGCTAGAGCCAAGAAGTGGCTATAGTCCATTCATCATGCTTCTATCACAACATGGGAAGAGCTCGTAGAAGCTTTTTTGGCTAGGTATTTCTCACCCAGTAGGACAACCAAGTTATGATAGGAGATCATGATATTTGTTCAATTAGATTTTGAGTTATTGTTTGAGACCTAGGAGAAGTTCAAAGATGTATTAAGAAGGTGTCTGTACCACAACCTTCCAAAGTGGATGGAGGTCCAGATCTTCCAATAGGGGCTCAACCAAAACACCCATCAACTCATAGATTCGGCAGCAGGAGGATTGCTTGCCAGTAAGACCAAAAAAGATAGCTAAGCAACTGATAGAGAAGATTGCCATGAACAACTACCAGTTGAATTCTCAGGGAAAGTCAGTTTGAAAGCCTGTTAGGATTCTCGAGGTGAAAACACTAACCACCCACGTCGAGACTTTGAGCAGAAAGATTGATGGTTTCTCACTACTGAAGCTTGCTGTAGTTATGGCATGTGATACGTCTTGGGGAAGAAACACATCTACATGGCCAAGTTACCAAATACATCATAAATTCATTCTAAAATAGTTCTAAATGCATTCACCATCCAATCAAGTATGAAAACGATGTAAAACCAGCCTAGTAACCAAAAGAAATCAAGATTGGTCGAAGAAAAGAGAAAGAGATGCTTACCGACGAAATGAGAATGAAAACTTTGAATGCGGCAGGAAAACTCACTCAAATCTCTATAAATAGACGGAGAACGGTTGGGAAGGTAAAGAGAGGCGTTCTTTCAGTGTTTGGGAATTATAGAATGAAGGGGCATTAGTAGGTTTTAAAGAAAAATCGCACCTCTTGACATTTTGTGAATCCACACGGGCGTGTGGAAATTACCCACGCTCGTGTGACTCCCATAGGGTTGTTCACAGGGATGAACACACTCCCCTGTGTGCTCTCGGGATAGCCTCTGACTATCTCTAAATGCATCCACACGGGCAAGTGGAAATTACTCACGGCCGTGTGCCCGACCCACAGGGGTACCCACACGCCCCTGTGGCTCTTCTGTTCTCCGGAGAACTTGGCTAAGTGTTCCACATGCCCTTTTGAAAATTCCACACAGGCGTGTGGATGCTCACAGGAGTACTCATAGAGGCATTCACACGCCCCTGTGTCTTCTCGGGATGGAAACACACTCCCGTGTGGAAATTCCACACGGCCGTGTGTCTTCTCTGGATGACTCAGAAAAAATTACAGACTCTCCAAAAAAATTTCTGCAACACTCATGCACATACAGAGACTGCATAAACACTGAAAACTTACAAGAGACTCATTAAAACATGCTTCAATGATCTAGAAAACTTCGCCAATCGCATTAAAGCACACTCAAGCACCAACGATCCATGAGAAAAATACAGCAATAGCATGTAAAAACCAAGACATCAACACTAAAGCATTTATTCTTGCAAAAACTAAACTAAAACCTAGAAAAAACAGTAAAGACTTGGGTTGCCTCCGAAAAATCACTTATTTAATGTCACTAAGCTTGACGTACATGTCCTTACCTCACGGGGCTCATGAAGAAAGAATACTTCCTTGTCATCGTTACGAACCTCTCCACCAAAGTATGGTTTTAGCCGATGCCCGTTCACCTTAAATGTACCCTTCTCCGGATGAGTAATTTCAATAGCCCCATGGGGTGGTACTTCAGTTACAGTATATGGCCCGAACCATCTAGACTTGAGCTTCCCCGAAAATAACCGTAGGCGAGAATTGAACAATAAAACCTAATCATCTACTTTGAACTCTTTTCGGATTCTTGATATGCTTGTCATGCCACTTCCGAATTCTTTCCTTGTAAATCCTCACATTCTCATACGTCTTCAACCTCCATTCATCCAACTAGTTGAGAAGAAGCATTCTTTGCTCCCCTCGCTTTGCTCAAATCAAAGTTCATTGCCATGATTGCCCAATAGGCTTTATGCTCAAGCTCCACAGGCAAATGACATGACTTACCATACACCAAGTTATAGGTAGTGGACCCCATTAGAGTTTTATACGATGTTCGGTGAGCCAAAAGTGTGTCATCCAAGCATTTGACCAATCCTGCTTTCCTTGTTCGACTGACTTTGTCAAGATTCTCTTAAGCTCTCTATTCGTGACTACCACTTGGCCACTCGTCTGCGGGTTGTAGGGGGTAGCAAGGCGATGATGCACTCCATAACGCTTCAATATCTTTTCAAACTGAGTATTGCAAAAATGAGTTCCCCGATCGCTAATAATAATCCCTAGGTTCCAAATCTTGTGAACAACCTTTTTCAGAAATTTCACCACAATTCTAGCATCATTAGTAGGCAAGGTTTGAGCCTCCACCCATTTGGATACATAATCAGTGGCCACCAGAATGTATTGATTACCATTAGATTTCGGAAACGGCCCCATGAAATCAATGCCCACACATCAGATACCTCCCAGAATTGCATTGGATTTTGAGCCATTTCATCCTGGTAAGAAACATTCCCTACTCTTTGACAGCTGTCGTATCGAAGAACAAACTGGTGTGCAACCTGAAATAAAGTCGGCTAATAAAATCTGGCTACCAAGGATTTTTCAGCAGTTCTACTTGACGCATAATGCCGTCCAACTAGTCCTGAGTGACAGTGTGCAAGGATGTCCCAACCTTCTTCCCTGGATGCACATCTCCAGACCACATGATCTGCACAAATACGAAACAGGAGTGGATCATCCCAAAAATAATTCTTCAAATCACTGAAAAACTTCTTCTTTTGTTGGATGGTGAGGCCTTGCTTAAGAACTTTCCCCGATAAGTAATTTGTAAAATCTGCGAACCATGGAGTATCATTTGATGCTGAACTCTGGACTAAATACAAGTGCTCTTCGGGAAAGAAATCTTTAATTTTTTTGGTTGATGGTTTTCGTCCTTTACAACCCTCTAATCGAGACAAATGGTCTGCAACCACATTTTTGGTTCCTCACTTATCTTTTATCTCTATATCAAACTCTTGTAAAAGTAGAATCCAATGGATCAACCTTAGTTTAACATCAGCCTTGTTCATAAGATAACAGAGTGTTGAGTGATCGGTGAATACAATGACCCTAGATAAGATGAGATATGGTCTGAACTTGTCAAAAGCAAACACCACTACTAATAACTATTTTCCTGTAGTTGTATAGTTCTTTTGAGTACTTGTGAGAGTCTTACTAGCATAGTATATCGGCTGAAACTGTTTACCTTTCCTCTACCCAAAAACTGCTCCAATAACATAATCACTTGCATCGCACATGAGATAGAATGGTTCGTTCCAATCTGATGTGATCAAAATCGATGCTTGCACTAATTTCTCTTTCAACAAATTAAAAGCAAAAAAACAATCATTTCCAAAATCAAAGGGAGCATCTTTTTCAAGGGGCTTTGTCAACAGTTGAGTGATTTCCGGAAAGTCCTTGATAAACCTCCTATAGAAACCCGCATGTCCCAAGAAACTACGAACTCCTTTCACATTTGTTGGTGGGGGAAGTTTGTCTATGACTTCAATTTTTGCCTTATCTACTTCCATCCCCAATTGGGAAATCTTGTGACTGAGGACAATGCCTTCTTGGACCATAAAGTGATACTTTTCCCAATTAAGAACAAGATTTGTCTCCTCGCATCTCACCAACACTCTCTCCAAATTTTTTAAGCAAATGTCGAAGGAATCTCCAGACACTGAGAAATCATCCATGAATACCTCCATGATGTCTTCTAAGAGATCATCAAAAATAGCAGTCATGCAACGTTGGAATGTCGCCAGTGCATTGCACAACCCGAAAGGCATTCTTCTATATGCAAAGATCCCGTAGGGGCAAGTAAATTTTGTCTTCTCTTGATCTTCTGAGGCAATAGGAATCTGGAAGTATCTTGACATACCATCAAGGAAACAGAAAAACTGAAGCCTGGCCAATCGCTCTAACATCTGATCAATAAATGGAAACGGAAAATGATCCTTTCGAGTTGCATCGCTTAACCTCCTGTAATCAATAGATACACCCACCCTGTGACTGTTCTGATCGGAATCAACTCATTCTTTTCGTTTCTCACCACTGTCATTCCTCCTTTTTTTCGACACTACTTGAGTTGGGCTCACCTAAGCACTATCGGAGGTGGGATACATAATTCCTGCATCCAACAGTTTCACCACCTCTGCTTTAACAACTTCCTTCATATTTGGATTCAATCTTCTCTGAGATTGAATCAAAGACTTGTAATTGTCCTCCATTTGGATTTTATGAGTACAAAATGAGGGATAGATGCCTTTTATATCAGAAATCTTCCAAGCAATGGCAGATTTATGTCTCTATTTATGTCTCTTCAACATGATCTGGAGAGAGATTTGAAGCAACAATGACAAGGAGCTTTGACCCTTCCACCTGAAAAGCATATTCCAAATGTGTTGGCAAAGCTTTGGGCTCCAATTCGGGTGGTTCCTCAATGGATGGTCGCAATCTGTTCTCCTTCAGTCTATCAATTTCCTCGAACTATACTGAATCTTATTCGAGACCATTCTCAGAGCCGATCTCTTGTATGTGTGAGTCTAAATGATCTTCAACAATGTCCAACTTTTCTATCTCACAAGTTTCCTAGACTGCATTCGAAACTCCCAAAGAGAAAATTTCATGCCTTTGTTCTTGATAGAAAGAATAAAACCGAGCAAGGACCCTTTCCAAATTTCCTTCCAAATGATAGCTCATAGATGACAGCGCTGACTTTTCAAACTGATCCAACACACTGTCTAGCCCACGATTTTGATCCTAAATCTCATTAATGTGATCAATAACCAATTCTTCCATAGGATGGCTGCTTGTGGGTTGCTCTTGCATGAAACAACACGAAATGGACTGTATTGCAAACAACTGCATCTTCTGTTCTATGTCCTCAACCATTCCCATAATTGTATCAAATATTTCGGTTGTGTTAATCATCTTTTCTGAAATCAAAGAAAGAAAGAAAACAAATCAGAATGATGGAAGAATAAGAAAGTGTAAAATAGAGCAAGTGATGAATAGCTAAAATAGCAAAGTACAGAATGCTTCCAAACGCCTATTCTCGGGCAATGACACTAAAAACTTGACACACCCTTTGCATGTGTGTACCGCAAGAGCACGGGTTGTCGAAGTAATAAAGTACCCTAGTGAGTGGGCAGTCGTATCCATAGGAAATAGTGCTCAGAAGTAAATAGTAATGCTATTTAGCTAAAGTGAAAACCAAGTTATGAGTGAGTAAACAATATTAATACAAATAAAAGTAAAGAGAAGAAAGGAAAGCGCAATAGGGATAAGGAGATGTATCTATAAAAAGATGGGGTATCCAGACATTGCTTACCTTAGGACTATTGTTTCAAGTGCAAGACTAATTATTATGCCTCCTAACTAATATTTAATGAGTTGTGGAAATCTAAATACAAATGATCCTAAACTTAAAGTCAACCGTGACTAACCCTACACTATGCCCCGCCGAAAAGGCATGCTCTCGACTCCTCACACTGTGTAAGGTTGCTTAAAGCTCTAGGGACTCCAAGTGATAAACCCTATTCCCTAATATAGATCTAACCCTTTGGTCCAGGAAAAAGATCCCTAGTCATGATTAAGACCCAGCACTAAGCCCCAGTGGAGTTTGTCTCTTACCACCTCACTCTATCATGACCGCAAAGAACTCTTGGAATGTGGAGGTAGGATAAATCACATCTGAAGGGAAAGGGGACGTTCTGCTACCTCTCAACTCACCCTCTCGACCCTCTCCAACTTTGCTTTGTCTAATCCCAATGAAGTGTCACTCATTCATAAGAATTACCAATTTAGATTATCAACCGTAGTGTCACTCTAAGGGAAAATCAATTCAACAAGCATTCAAGGTTAGAACTCAATTAAAAAATCAATTAAAGAAACATAATAAGAGTCAATGAAACAAAATCATCCTAGGGTTTACAAGTCCAAGCACCCACTAAGGGTTTAGCTCTCCATGGAGCAATATACAATCAACAATGGAATCGAAAGAAAAATCATGCAATCCATAGATAAAACCACCTTGTAGTTTGTATCGATGGTCTTATGGAGCTGCCTCGTCTTCTCCAAGGGTTCCCTTGTCAAGCCTAGGGCACACCTCGCCGAATCGATACTGATGACAGCTCCCCAATAGCTCTCTTCCAAAGGAACGCAATGCCGAAGACTGTGAAACCACTCCAAAAACCAGGGCAAAGCCTCTCCAAACCCTAGCCGCGAGTGCCACCAAAGGTGGGCAAAAGATGAGAAAAAGATCTTTCAATAACTCTCAAAACGCGGTATTTATAGGGATTGGAATTGGGCATCAATTTCCAAATATCGGTTTTCGGTGAGCTTTGAACAGTAACGCTTCAGTGATTTTGTTACAATGGTTTGCTACAGTGTTTCGCCAAAATGCTCCTAATTCCACTCTTTTCATCAAGGCCGCATGAATGGGCACACATCCATGTCGTAGATCACGTCGTGTCTTCAATGAAACCACATTGACGAAGCTCTTGATAGTATTGCACAAGTTGGAACAAATGAGTGTGACAACCTTTATGCCCCTCTACTTTTGTATATTCTCTTGAGCACAATGAAGGTTGGCACACACCCACATGTCATTGAGAACAACTTGTGTCTTCACCTCCGTTCAATCCAAGAACTTCATCAACAATCACATCTACGATCTACTTTCGCTTCCTTTCTTCCAAAATTGTCTCCACAACCCTAAATGCACAAAAGAACACAAATGCACACGAATGAGCCATAAAATCTGATAAAAGTAATACTCAATTTAAGAAAAATATACTTCGTATTACTTATACACAAGCACTTATCAATGCGTGTCTCTTGCTGTTCGCCGTTGGGGAGCTCGGGTGGTAACTCTGGACAACCCAACTTTACACTCCTTTTAGGTCCTCTACGCGCCTCCTTAAAGGGTAGTACCTCAACTGAGTTCTCCACGCCACCCCAACAAGGTCGGCCCGTGGTTACTCTCTTACTACAGTAAGTACCGGAGCTCGGCTCCATGTCACCATCAAAACCACCCTGTTGAAAACATCAAGAATGTAGCCCACCACTTTTGTAGATATGTTCAAGACTTGTAGGTGCTGAAATAATACAATCCATTTATATTACATACAAGAGTCCTTTCTAGGACAAATATTCACAAATCGAAAAAGAAAGCTATCTCATAGGAGCATTTGCCAAAAAGCAAGATATTTGTACAAAGTTTCATAATTCTTTTCAATCCCGATGACAACATAGTCATAAACATTTGCATTTCAGAAATGAAATCCATTTCCTACATTCCAATACATATTCAAGGAAACAAGTTTTTGTAAATCAAAGTAATGCACTCTCACAAGCATTGCATCGAATTCATTTAAGATCAAAACAACAATTTCATCATAAATAAATGATTTTCAAATTACATAATCATGATAGAAGTCAAAATGATAAATTTTGAAAGCATGAAACTATCAACATCTTACACAGGATATGAATAATAATTCAAAAGCTTGAACAAAACAAAACATGCTATACATTATAGCGTTTCATATAGAAATCAACAAGGAAATATAAAAATAGTTTCAAGGAACATGATAAAATACATTGAGTAAAACAAATTGACAAATGGGAGTAACTCCATCCTTCCTCAACAACATAAGTCCACTCAAGTTAAATCATCAAAGTCCCTCTATCAGACTCCAATTATAATTAAATAGCCCATAATTATTCTCACAAACTTGAAAAGATTAAACGAAAAAATTAAAAGCAAGCTTCAACTTAACATTTCTTATAAACTTCCATTCTCATCTTCTAATTCTATTAATCCCAACAAGATGCTCCATCTCTATTATACTACCAAATCAACTTCATCAAGGAAATCTTTAAATACACATCATGACTCAACTAATCTCCACATCCCTTGTAATTAAAATGATTGGTTTTTGAAGGGCTTAATGAAAGGCCAGTAACTAGTTGCAGTTGGGAGAGACGGGAACAATAAAATGTTCCCCATATCATGGGTTGTTGTAGAGAAAGAAACGATAGAAAGCTGGACATGGTTCATTCAACACCTCCAAACTGATCTATGCAATGGAGATGGCCTTGGGTGGTCTGTGGTATCTGATATACAGAAGGTTTGTAGTCATTCCAGCAAAATATCACTTCAATTACTACTTTATTTTAATTACTATCTATTCTAATATATGGTTATGATTCTGTGCAGGGATTAATCCATGCAGTAAATACACTGCTACCATTAATAGAACATAGGATGATGTGTGCAAGACACATCTACGTTAGGTGGGCGAAGAAGTACCAAAGTAAAGAACTGCAACTCCAATTTTGGATCACTGCAAGGTCCACCAACCAACCCGAGTTGTATAGGAAACTGGAGAAAATGAAAAAATTGAAGGGAGGAGAGCTTGCTGTGGAGGAGTTGTTAGAGAAATGTCCAATCAAAGGCTGGTGTCAAGCTTACTTCACTGATTTGGTTAAGTGTGACAATATTGACAACAATATGTCTGAAACATTCAATGGGGTGCTTTTAGAGGCAAGAGGTAAGCCCATTATTTCCATACTTGAAGAAATGAGACAATATGTGATGAATAGGATAGTATTAAAAAGAGCTTTTGCTATGAAATGGGAATATGACTGTGGACCCAATATAGTTAAAAGGATTGTAAAAGAGAGGAATAACAGTGCAAAATGGATGGTAGAGTGGAATGGGGGTGCTTGTCATGAGATATTTTGGGATGACTTGGTGAATCATATAAGAGAAGGGTATTTTGTAAGATTATACAATCATAGTTGATCTTGTGGAAGATGGGATAAATGAGGGATCCCATGTCAACATGCAATGGCGGCAATTGCATTCTCTGGATCAAACCCAATCAATTATTTGTCTGAATGGTTCAACAAGGACACATATCTAAGGCCATACCAATATCCTGTGAGCCCATTAAGAGGAAGAATGTTTTGGCCTACAAGTGATAGAGGACCACTCCTGCCACCAATTAAAAAAAAAGATGCCTGGGAGACCTACAAAAAAAAGAAGGAGAGAACCATTAGAAGGGAAAAATAAAAGCACAACAACAATGTCTAGAAAGGGTAGAGTTATGAAGTGTAGCATTTGCCATGTTGAGGGTCACAACAGGGTGAGGTGTCCAAACAAACTAAAAAAGGTAAGGTATTTAAATCTCACTGAATTATTAAGCCTTTATTCCTATATTAATTGAATGGTCATTGGCAAATATGTTGAGCAGCTACATGTTAGTGTGAATTCCACAGAGATTGAGGTACCACAAGCAACTACTTATGGAATTGAGGAGACAGTTGCTGCACAATTATCAAAAGGGAAAAACAAGTCCATTGCTTCAAAGAAAAAAGGGGTAATAGGTGCTGTACCAACAAAGAAGAAAGTGATACTTGCTGCTTCTAATGTGAAAATCAGTAGACTAGGGGTAAGTGATACTTATCTTAAAGGGTAAATAATTGTACATAATTTAATTTGATTAACAAAATTTGTGTATCTTTTATGACATAGAATGATCCAAATGGTGGGGTTATTGTTGGAAGAGAAGGGAGACACTGTTCTTCATTCATCACAGCTAGTGCACTGCTGGTAATATTTATTTTCCTAACTATTGTCCATAATTGAATTTCTGTTTTGGTTAGTAATTTTTATTGTTTGGTAAATCTGAAATTGGCAAGCAGAAAGTGATAGAAGGGTTGCTGCACAGAGGGCTCATTATAATTAAGGTGAAAGCCAGCAATTATCTACAGCAATTGAATGCCCAGAATCATCAACACAACAAAGCATCACGATGGCTGAAGGTGCAGGAATACCTTAGATCTAATACCTATTGCCAGGATGTGTTTTTGGAGAATGGTAGATGGTTAAGTTTTGTTTTAAACAATAATTGTTTAGCATGTATGGAAACAAAAACCTTTTGCAATGTGAATGAAATGTTCAGAGTTATGTAGTAATGTATGCAGAATTTATAATTTCCAGATGTTATTTGTTAATGAAGATGGAATTGTCTTTTGGAATTGGAATGGTATTTTAATTTTGTTCAGACTTCGATGAAGATGTTAGTTCTGTTTAATTATGTTTTTGGATCAATGAAATTAGAATTGTATTTTAAGTGTATATCATTGTGCAATCTGGGTTTATGGAATTGCAATGCAAGACCTGTATTTTTGTTGTACAATGCTGGATTCTTATGCTGTAGGATCTACAATGTTAATTCAGTTTGTAGATCAATCGAAATGTTTTGCTTCATTGAATCAAACATCTGCTGTATGCATCTATTTCTGGTTGTCTAGTCATTGTATCAAACATCTTGAATGCAGCTGCTTGTCCTGCTACAAATGCAGTAGTGCATAGAGATTCCTGGCCTAAAGACCAGCAGGTAAATACAACAAAACATCATCAAAGTCTCAATGGTATTACTTTTATTCATCACTAAACAAACTCACATCGATCCTAGAGCAATCACAAATATCACATTGATTACATCCCCTCCCACATAGCCAAAGCATAGCCAAAGTAAATGACTGCATATGCCAAAGCAGCTGCTTGATCACATTGTATCCTTTCCTCAATACCATTTTGGATCCAAACCATATTCCCAAAGCATAGCCAAAGTAAATGACTTCATATGTTACACCAAGACCATTCCCTGCAGATAATCCTTCAATCACACTTGACTTGTAAGCACTCTTCAGAGATCTATTCAATTGGCCATAATGTGCAATTATGGGAATTTTTTTGCAATGGATTAGCCATAAACAACAAACAATTTGTTACATTACTATTTAATTTGTTACATCACTTCATTACATGCAAAAATCCAGATGCAAAGAACAACATATAAACAAAAGTTCCGGAAAACTTTGATTTGGATTCTCAATATCACGGCGTCAGTCGGTGAGCGGGATCCTCAAAATCACAGCGTCAGTCGGTGAGCGGGATCCTCAATATCACGACGCCTGTCGGTCGGCGGGAGCCAGTGGTGGAGGTTTATGAAAGGGATGAGGGTTTAATTTAGTAGGAGAAAAGGGGCGAGAAAGGGGATGACCTTCTCGGATTAGGATCCAATTGTGAAGATCCGAATTCGAGAAGCTTATATTAGTGGCCACTATTAGGATTAATGAATCCAATGTGTGTCACCTCACCCAAAAAAATATTATAAAAAGTCACTTTTCACCACGTCAGCATACCTTGACGGAAAATCTAACAACTGTCAGCCTGAGGGACTACGTTGGCTCAAATCAAGAAGTAGGGGGATTTAAAAGGCACAAATTAGAGTAGAGGGATGAAAAGGGGACATTTAGATAAGTACAGGGACTAAAACGGGAATTTTGCCAAAATTAAAATTTTATTTCTTTACTAGCTCACAAATCACAATTCCTACATGAATTTATTTTTAAAATACAAGTATACAACTAAAAGTTTACAAGACTCAATAGTCAAGACTCAAGACAAGACTACATTCAAAAATAAGATTAACAAACAAGCCCACCATAACCACACGACACAAGTTTGAAGAATTCACAACTTCCACTTCTACATAAAAGTTAATTTCTCAACATGAACATACATAGTTATTATATACAAGTATACTACAAATCTACAAAGTACAAACAACAAAGCACCAAACAAGTACACCAGCATCAATTGATTCAATTCACAACTTCTACATAATAAAATTCAAAATTTCAATATTAATACAATCATGAAACACCAAATAAATTCATAAGCATTAGGAATTCAAACTCCTACATAGTAAAATTCATTGTTTTAAAATACAACATTCAAATTCAAACAAGTCCAAAATCATAAGGAATAAGATTCAAATCATAAAATATAAAACCACCACAAAAAAATAAAAACTCAAGTTTTTTATCTTGTCTCATTCATGATTCATTAATCATTATCATCATTTCCACGAATTTCATCTTCTTCATTGCTTTGGTTGACATCAAAGGTTAATTCTTGAACAATCAAAACATCATCCTCTTGAACTGCCAAAACATCATCATCATCATGATTTGTTAAATCTATAAAAAATAGTATTTTGTAAATTATAAGTAATTAATTCTAAATTGAATATAAACTTTAACATGCAATCATACGAGTCACTTATTCTTTAGTAACTCAGTACTAACCATGAATATTATGGATAAATTCATTTTGCCCTCCTTGTCTTTGTTCTTATCCTTCTTCTTCTCCTTCTACTTGAGCAACTATATTTTCCAAATCCTCAAGATTAAGTTCGGGTTCCCATGGAGGCTCATTCTCAATGACCCAAGTGTCAATTTTCTCAATGGACTCGTAATCAATCGGGTCTAGATTGTTGCTCTTGTTGAAGTTCCTACAAATGGAAAACAATTTATCAAAATTTATAATAGATAAAGTCTCACATTAATTAAATAAATGAATAAATCACATACCTATTCTTGAAACGAAGATTGTAATGTATATAGACAAGATCGTTTAACCTTTGATGTTCCAACCTATTTCTCCGTTTTGTGTGTATCTTCTCGAATGTACTCCAATTTCTGTCACAACCCGAGGAAGAAGATGTTTGACTAAGACTTTTGAGAGCTAGCTTTTGTAAATTAGGAGCACTATGCCCAAAGAGCCTCCAGCATTCGTCTAAAGGAAAACAAACATTTATGTTATTGATGAATAATTGAATATGTAAAACTTCAGTTAAAAAAAATACAAGTTATTTATCTATTATCATACCTGGGCTTGTATTTTTGCTAGAAGATTGGGTCAAGGCATTTCCAAAGCTACCCAATTGTTCTCAAAAAGTAGAAGATTCAACTATCATTTTGTTATGGTTCGGAGAAATATTAGAGTTGCTAATTATAGTTATAAATCCATCCATAAAATCCGATGAATGACAAACCAGAACTATGTCTTTATTATATTGAAATGTTAGATTCAACCAAAATGCGGCCGCATGAATATCTTGATGCATTTGATTCTCCCATCTTTCCTCCAAAATTGAGATATAAGGTTGGTACAATCTCCTTACATATTTAAATGTCTCTTTTATAGTTTTGTTTTCTCTAATCATTGCTTCATAAATATAACCCAAACAAGGTCTTTCATCAGAATCAACAATGCATAACAATCGCACAAGTGGATAGGCTATTTTGCTACTACCAAGCAATTAATTCAAAATTAATTATCCAAGACAATATTGAATATTGCAAACATCTTTTGCTTTCTTTGTCTTAGACCCATTCCAACCAAGAAGTCTCTAGAAGTAATCATGGCTTGCAAGTCAAACTTATGATCATGAAGACTCTTCAAAGAAATGAAAGTCATTGCAAATCGAGTATCACCAAGTTGAAGAATCTCTGTTCAACCATTTATATTTCTTAGCCAACTCAAAGTCCACTTGTGGTTGTACACAAAAACAGTAATTGAGGAGGCATGATGCACTAAAGTCTCTATGTGAGGAATTTTTGCAATATCTTTGATCATTGAATTCAAACAATGAGCTACACATGGTGTCCACAAGATACTGGGATAGTTATCATTAAGCAATCTTCCCTTGGTTTTGTAATTGATAGTATTATCTGTCACAACATGAACAACATTTTTTCACCCAACAATCTCCACAATCTCTGCAAATAAATTACAAAGGGTTAACGCATCTAAAATCATGTCTGAGGCATCAATAGACTTGATGAAAGATGTTCCTTTTGCGGAATACACAAGAAAATTGATCAAAGACCTTTGACAAATATCCTTCCAACTATCAGCCATTATTGTGCATCTACAATCTTCCCAACTAACAATCAGCCATTAAGTGTCAACAAGCAATCGCAATTCTTTCTTTGACTCCTCTAACAAGTTGGTTCTCAAAACATGATACGTAGCACCTTTGTATCTCAAACCCATACATTCAATAACATCTATCATTGGTTGTAAATAAAATATATTTGAAGCATTCATTGGGATACAAGCATCATAGAAAAATCGGACAATAGCCAAATCCACTTCATGCCACCTTGCTTTGCTTTGCAATGCCTCTTTAATAGTGGGTTGTGATACAGGTTTGTTATCCCTCAAAAAATAAGATGCAATGCCGGTTTTTTTACTTTTTCTTGATAAATCACTAGACCCACTATCTTGGAGACTTTCGTTCTCCGGGTCCTCATTCATGTCACTTTCAAATGAATGCACACTATGCCAGAATGGATTCACCGGTTCACTGTCATTAGCCACTTTTTGTTCATAAAATTCTCTTAAATTTTTTTGCAATCATTAACGAACATCTGCATGAACTTTTTTACATGGTCCTACATCATCCTTTTGCCAGGCAAGATGCAATTTCATCCTATGAATACCTCCACCTTTCACCACTTTAGAGCAAAAATTACAAATGAACATTTTTTCCCATCATTGCTTCTTGATTCACTGATATAATTCCATGCTAAATCTGATTTTGAACAGACAAATCAAGAAGATTGATCAAATGAAGATTGACTAGGTGGGGCCGATGTTGATGATGGTGTTGTGCTTGCCGGGTTTGAGCTACCTTCTTCCATTACCAAACCAAATAATCTGTTGGATAACAATTCATAAAAGCCAAAAAAATATCATGTTATATAATTCCATTTGGCATTTTGATTTTGCCAATCATTTCCTAATAGGCTAAGTAAATGATTATGCTTTCATATTATCAATTATATTCATGCAACATAGGGAATTTGAGGACATTGCTCATGCTGGTAAGTGATCTGATTACTCTAAATAAATTAATGCCAATACTAAGATTAGATCATAAAACCAAGTAATATGACATTTATGATAAGTGATCATGAGTATCTGAGTATCTAATTTAATCAATGAGTATCTCATTTACTCTAAAACATATATGATAAGTGATCAAATCAGATAATTTTACTTATATTGATTTAAAAAAAATTATAAATAAATCACAACCACAGTTGAAATCCTTGATTTGATTAGTCAAGAAGGGAGGGAGGAACATACTAATTATCCTATTTTTCATTTATGAAAACATCACTCAAGCCTCACATTTCCACTTAATTTCCTAATTTCAACCCAAACACTTCAGCACAAACAACAACCACAAGTAATATGACATATAAACTAACCATTTGTTAGTTATTATATAGTTTAAGTGAAGAATAAAACCTAAATATACACTCACTTTTAGTTTTTATTTAATACATGAAAATAAGCATTTACTTTGTGAAAAGCAAATCTTATAAACAAATATAATTCCACACGAAGGTCACAAAATTTCCAAAATATGAATTTTTTTTTTCACATTACAAGTAATTCCACATGAGCACTATGTGATGATTATAAATACAATTAACAAGTAAATAATTAAGATAATTATAGGAGTATAACATTGAGGATGATGGGCATTCCATAGAGAAGGATTGCAAGGCCAGTGAAATTTACAATGGTAGCTTTCAAAAAACATTAATTCAATTTTTACTTTTTATTGAAAGTTGTCATTTCTACTAATTTAAGAAAAATACCCACTAATAACCAAACAAAGTGACATGTAGAATGACAGAATCCCTACTTGAATTCAATGCAAAACAACTAATAAGTCAAGCAATGATTGAGTGAAAAATGAAAATCAAATCACCTAGTTAACAATAAAAATCTAATGATATTGATTAACTGAGGTCTTGAATGGTTGAACTAATGTGACAATGTCTCAGCGATGTCCTAGACTCCTAAACAAATCTCACAAACTACCAATAGGAACAACATTTATTAAAAATCAACATTTTCTTCTTCAATTTCTCATAAAAAATTAGTAAAGATATAGATTATAGACCATGAACCTGTGCAAGCCGTAGTGTTGATCTCAATAGGTATAGGAAGCCCACCAGAAATAACCTTGCCTAGACCTTTGCTCGGTGCTCCTTGCTGGCCAACGCAACGTTACAAAGCACATGGAACTTGACCCGAACGACCTTCAGAGGAAATGAGGCAAGATCCAGTCAGTCGATGCCATTAGATCAAAGAAAGGCATCCTAGTTTGCGGGTTGGCCGGTGCAGAGGTTTCGGAGGAATCGAAGGTGGGGAAAAAGGAGAGGAGACTCAGGAGAGGAGAGGGAGAGGCCACGAATGGTTGCCTCTAGGGCTCCGGTGATAGTGAGCCGGCCATGATGGGCAACCTCCGATGAACCAACAACCGTGGTCCGTGAGTCGTGAGAGACTGAGTGTGTAAACTTTGAACTTTGACTATTCTAAGGTTCACTCTAAAGTAAAGTCTAATTCAGAGAATTTTTTATTTTTTTTAAAACCAATCTAATCGGTTCACTGGTTCCCGGTCCAAAACAGGTTCATGACCGGTTCAATCATGGCCCGGTTCAATATATATAAATGAACCGGATTGGTGGCTGGTTCCCAATTGAACCGGTTGAATCGACTGCTCCGGCAAAGTTTTTAAATCCTTGGTCTGCAGGGCTAGCAGATCTTACAGGTGCTTTAGATTCCTACCTGATTGTTTTTTTCTAGTGATTTCTATGCTTTTTTCATTTTGTTTTTACCTATTCTTCTTCACTCTTTGGCTTCAAAGTTCCAATAAACCCTAATGGCCGGTGAAGTTTTGATGCCGGAATTCAGGATTTTGCGTCTTTTCATTGGAGATTGTTAGATTGGTTGAGATTTTAATCTAGGCTTTGTTGGAGCAACTGATTTTGATTTGTAGTTGGGAATCCATGTTTTAATTTTTAAATTCTTATTAGGGGATGGTTTACATGGATAGCCTAAATGTTCATATTATTTATCCTTCTATGTGTTGATTACCTAAATGCTTGTATGTTGCTAGCTTAATGTGGAATTGCAAATAGCCGCGTGAGCGTTGATTTTTCATTGCTAGTTCCCCCATTGGTTGGCATTGCATTTTAAGTTGCTAGTTAATGACACACCTTTTGCGTGTGTACCGCAAGTGCACGGGTCGTCGAAGTAATAAAATACCGCGGTGAGTGGGTAGTCGAATCCATAGGGAATAGTTGTTTATAAGCACAAAGTATTGCTATCTAGCTAGAGTGAAACCAAGTTGTGAAGTTGTTTCAAAATATCAATGCAAAGAAAAGTAAAAGAGAAAAGAGGAAGCAAGAGGAGTAAGGAGAGGTAATCAATAGTAAAATGGGGTACTCGGACAATGCACACCCTAGGACTATTGTTTCAAGTACAAGACTAATATTATGCCTCCTAATTGAGGTTTAATGAGTCATGGAGATCCAAAGACACATGGTCCCAAACCTAAGGTCAACCGTGACTAGTCCTTTACACTATGCCACGATGGAAAAAGATACTCTCGATGCCTCACACTGTATAGGACTGCTTGAAGCTCTAGGGATTCCAAGTAAAAAATCCTATTCCCTAATATAGATCTAACCCTTTGGTCCAAGGGAAAGACCCCTAATCACGATTAAGCCCCAGCACTAAGGATTACTTCCACACTTCACTCTGTTGCTCACGCAACTAAGCCCCAGTGGAGTTTGTTTCTTAACACTTCACTCTATCATGACCGCAAAGAACTGTTGGAACACGGAGGTAGGATAAATCACGTCTGAAGAAAAAAGGGGTGTTCTGCTACCTCTCGACTAACCATCTCAATCCTCTTTAATCTCGCTAAGTCTAATCCTAATTAAGTTGTCACTGTTTCAAAGGATTACCTAGATAAATTCTCAACCCTAGTGTCACTCTAAGGGAAAATCAAATCAACAAGCACACAAGATTGAAACTCAATTAAAACATCAATCAAAGGAAATATAATAGAAGTCAATGAAACAAAATCATCCTAGGGTTTACAAGTCCAAGCACCCACTAGAGGTTTAGCTCTCCATGGAGCAATACAAAATCAAAGATAAAATCAAAGATGAATGCAAGTAATCCATAGAGAAAACCCCCTTGTCATCTGTATCAATGGTCTTGAGGAGCCACCTCGTCTTCTCCAAGGATTCCTTTTGTCAAGCCTAGGGCACACCTCGCCGATTCGATGCCGACGAAAGTTCCCCCAATAGCTCTCCTTCAAAGGGAATCGATGTCGAATGCCGTAGGAATGCTCCAAAAACCTAGCAAAAGCCTCTCCAAACCCTAGCCGTGCTCGTCCCCAAAGATAGGCAAAAGATAGGGAGAATCCCCAAATAAAACTCTAAAAGAGGTATTTATAGGGCTGAAATTAGGCATCCACACGGGCGTGTGGATTTCCAGGCCATCTTTTTCTGTACGCTGTAAACAGTAACTGCTACAGTGATTTTACTACAGTGAAATTGCTACAATTCGCTAAAATGCTCCCAAATTCCCTTTCTTCATTCAGGCTACATGATTGGGCACACATCCATGTGGTAGATCACGTCGCGTCTTCAATTAAACCACATTGACGAAGCTCTTAACAATGTTGTATAAGTCGAAACATATGAGTGTGACTGCCTTTGTACCCCTCCACTTTGTGTATTCCCTTAAGAATAATGGATGGTGGCACACACCCGCATGTTTATGAGCATAAATTGTGCCTTAACCTTTGTTTGATCCAAGAATTCCATCAATAATCGCGTCCACAATTTTCTTTTGCTTCCTTTCTTTCAAACTTATCTCCACAACCCTAAATACACAAAAGAACACAAATACACATGAATGAGCTATAAAATCTGATAAAAGTAATGCTCAATGTAAGAAAAGTATACTTCGTATTACTTATACACAAGCACTTATTAGTTAACCTTAGATTGACTTGTTGTCTAGAGGGTAATCTCTACTTGTCTAGCTAGGGCACACATTAGGGAAGGGGTTGAGTCCACTCCGAGCCAAGAGTGAGGACGTATGCTATGAAACCCTCCTAGGTGTTCACCACGGCCCAAGAAGAAGCTCTTGAATCATTACCTAGTAATTGCATTTGTCAAGGGGATTAGTCCCAGGCACTGTCTTTCCCATTGCTATCTCTTCAACCCAAAACCTTGTCTCTTCTTCCTTCTCTATTCTTTTCTACTTTAGTAGTTTAATTAATTCAAATAATCTTTAAGCCGACTAGATTTTAGAAAATGAGCAAGTATGAAGAGCTATACTAGTCCCGTGGATTCGACTACCCCATCCTGTCGGGTACACTTTACTACTTGTACGACCCGTGCACTTGCGGATACGCAAGGGGGTATCAATATATTTTTTGATGGGTAAGACGTTCATCTGAGATTAGTTCAAGAATTGTTTTTAGCATTCCATTTTCCTAAGAAAATCATACAAAGTTTGTTACAAATCTGTTGGATTACATTGAGAACTGTTATGCATATGATTTAACAGTAACTAAATTTTGTTGTTCTCTTCTCTTTTTCACCTGATGTATTTGGTGTAGTTTTGATGAACCATTCACACCTTCATTTCTATTATTTATCAGCTTTTTTTCTTTCTTATTTTATTCTTTTGGAATTGTGAAGTTGTTAACAGAGTACTGAATATTTGTACGGTGAGCAGGTGCTTCAGTTTTAGTTTACGTGTATTCAAAGCCTCAGTTTCTCTTCACTAAGGACACGACAAGGTATGCATTCTTTAGTTTCCTTCAGATACAAGAACTTGAATTACTCTTTAAAATAAATTCTTTTATAATGCAACTCTCAAAGTAATGAAGCATTTTTTTGGTTGATTAAAAAACATCATTTAATGTGCTTGTGCACGTAGAAAACTGAAAATTATTGAACGTGTTTTCAAGCATGAATGGAGGAATTAATGAGAGAAAAGTAAGGGCGTTTCAATTATTATGAGAGGTATATAAATAAATATTAGTTTTATATAATATAAAAAAAATTGTATATATATATATATAGTTTTTTATTGGATATGATTGTGTGACATATAAGTCAATCTTTGAGTTGGTATTGTTGTCTTTTGGCAACACGTAAATGTTTGTATTTGGAAGAGTTTGATTTGTTATTTTTTAATTAATAAGCATGACCCATGACATGTGTGGGAGTAATTGTAACTCCTTGTGAGGGAGAGAGTGCATGTATAAACCATATCAAGATACGTTGAAGGTTTGACAATTTGTTGAGATTACTATGTATAGTATTAGAACTTATTACCTAAACAAATATAAGTTTTTGACAATTTGTTGAGATTGGGAGTGCACTGAGTTGATGACAGAAAACTCCAAGCCACTGGCTGAAGAATGACTCATTGCATGTGTTGAGTGGTTCCTTTCCACATTTCAATTTGAGCTAATCTTTGATAAACTTGGATTATCCTGTATGCAAATACGACCAATTATAACAAAGTCTTTGAGATACACTAATTTTAGATATTTGGTCTTGTGGGGTCATCAGGTATGTATGAGTCTCAAATGTTATTATCATCAAGATTGTGAGGCATTAGCTTGCACAATTTGTTTAGATCTTCAAGGCAGACACTGAAATTCTATAGTACCTTTCTCCTAGTGCTCAAAATATCAGTAGAAAGATTCTTGATCCAAATCCTACTACACAAATTAATGTAGCTATGATCAAAGAAGATGAGTGGTTTAAGAAGGATTATATTCCCATTGTCCCCACTGAAGATGAAGAGGAAGATTTGAGCATCATTCATGTGTGCCCCATCAAAGATCAAGTAGAATAGTAATAGCCTTTAAATTTGTTTCTTCCTGGTAGTTGTTGTGCTTAATTTTATAATCTACCCTCGATTATTGATAAAACCAAGAGCAATAAAATTAATCAGGTGAAGTCCTTTGAAGGAAATGAAAATGGAAATACGTCCAGCACTATTAAAACTTAGATGAAGAAGAAAAAAAAAAAGCAGTATTATTAATTTTGTCTGATTAGGTATAAGATGGACAAAGGAAGGAAAATGATTATTGAGGGTATGTCTTTTTCTTTGATTTTCCTCAATGTGAATACTGGCAAAGCTTTCAATAACTCTCTGTAAGAATGTTTATTATTGCACCATGTGCAAAGCTTTTGAAAACTGCTTTTTTTTTTTTAATTTCCAAGAAAATGAATTTCTGGTGGTGATGGTAAAATCATCTTTAGTCATATAGATTCTTATATCACTTATTTCTCACCAGATTTTAGTTTTATATTTCAGGATTGAAATGCAATGAGAATTGTTGGTGTTTCTCTTTAAATCTACAGAACTATAAAACTTATCGGGATTAAATTCACACAAAACTTATTTAGATAATGAGGGAAATTTTGTTAGCAAATCTGTGAAACTTTTCCCAAATTGTTGAGAATTGGAATTATTTAGATGAAATTGACCAACAAGGCAGTCACTTTGCATGATCTATTACTAAGGTTCATGATAAGTGCTTGTGTATTAGTAATATGAAGTATTCTTTTCTTATAATGAGCATTACTTTTATCAGATTTTATCGCTCATACATGTGTATTCGTGTTCTTTTGTGCATGTAGTGTTGTGGAGTCAAGTATGGAAGAAAGAAGCCAAAGTAGATTGTGAATGCAGTTTGTTGATGAAATCTTGGAGTGAACAAACGTGAAGACACAAGTTGTGCTCAAAGACATATGAGTGTGTACCAACCTCCGTTGTGCTCTAGTGAACATGCAAATTGGAGAAGCACAAAGGCAGTCACACTCATGTGTTCTAACTTGTACAATGCTAGCAAGATTGTCTTCAAATGTGATTTTATTAAAGATACAATGGGATCTACCGCGTGGATGTGTGCCTGTTCATGTGGCCTTGATGAAAGTGTGGATTCGGGAGTATTTTGGCGGAGTACTGTAGTAGGTAATGCAGCAAATCACTATAGCAACTATTGTTCACAGGCCGCAGAAAAATTGATTCCTACAGATTCACACGGGCGTGTGGAAATTCCACACGCTCATGTAGATGCCTGATTCCAGCCGTTTTGGGGGATCTTTTCCCCATATTTTGCCCATCTCTTCACCATCTTTGGAGGCGCTCACGACTATGGTTTAGAGAGGCGTTGGCTAAGTTTTTAGAGTGGTTCTACGTCGTTTAACACCGCGCTCCTTCGAAAGATAGTTATTGGGGGAGCTTTCATCGGCATCAATTCGGTGAGGTGTGCCCTAGGCTTGACGAGGGAACCTTTGGAGAAGATGTGAGTACTCCACAAGACCATCGACACGGACACCAAGGCGGTTTTATTCATGGATTGCATATCTTTACTCTCGATTCCATTATTGATTGTATTTTGCTCTATGGAGAGCTAAACTCCTAGTGGGTACTTGGACTTGTAAACCCTAACATGATATTGTTTCTTTAATCTTTTATTATGCTTTCTTTAATTGATGTTTTAATTGAGTTCCAATCTTAAATGCTTGTTGAGTTGATTTTCCCTTAGAGTGACACTAGGGTTGAGAATCCATCTTGGTAACCTTTGTGGATGAGTGACACACCATGAGGGTTAGACAATACTAGATTAGAGAGGGTTGAGAGGGTGAGCCGAGAGGTACCGGAACGTCCCCATTCCCTTCCAGTGTGATTTATCCTGCCTCCATGTTCCAAGAGTTCTTTGCCATCACAATAGAGTGAAGTAATAAGAGACGAACTCCGCTGGGGCTTAGTTGCGCAAGCAACAGAGTAAAGCGTTGAAGTAATCCTTAGTATCTGGGGATTAATTGTGACTAAGGGTCTTTCGCCTGGACCAAAGGGTTAGATCTATATTAGGAAACAGGGTTTATCACTTTGAGTCCCTAGAGCTTTAAGCAACCTTACACAGTGAGGCGTCGAGACTGAGCGATTTCTCCGTCAAGGCATAGTATAGCACGGTTGACCTTAGGTTTAGGACCGTGTGTTTTAGGATTTTCACAACTCATTAAGCATCAGTTGAGAAACATAATGGTTGGTCTTGTACTTGAAACAATAGTCCTAGGGTGAGCAATGTCCGGGTGCCCCAATTTCTGTCGATTGCCTCTCTAATCTTTTAATTGCGCCTCCTCCTTCTTTCCTTATTTCTATTTTCATTGATTTTGTTCACACCACTACCGATTCATCTTCATTCTAGTTAAATAGCAATCTTTGTGTTTCTGATCACTATTCCCTGTGGATACGACTACCCACTCACCAGGGTATTATTACTTTGACAAACCTGAGTACTTGCGGTTCACATGCAAAAGGGCGTTGTTAGTTCACTACCATTGAACCCTTCTGTTCCATTTACTTGTCTAGTTAGATATCATATTCAAATGCATAAATATTTTAGATAAGGTAGTGTTTTATCTTTTAATTCATTACTTGCCACTGAATCCTTGTATGAAAAACACAAATTTTCTTCTATTTATCTTCATATGTAATTTTTTTAAACCTTTTCTCAGTATTATCTAGTTATTAAAATAACAGCTCCATACATAGTGATTCTAATGTATAATTTGGTTCATCAGAACTTGTTTGAGAAAATATTACTGGCCAGTATTTGATTATGTATAGTCCAAAGCAATAAAAGCTACTGCAATCCTTTTTTGAATCTTACATGCATGTGTTTGCTCATGTGTTTTGCATTAGATACTTTAATTGTGTTAGAATTTTATTGCATTGCTCCTGGAAGAATTTATGACCAGTATTTGCAAATGTTCTCCTGAATATCAATGCCAAGTTTATACTCACATGTAGATTATATTTAACTTATACAAAATTCATGAAATTTCCATCATATTTGTTTTATTTTTTTCTGCCAATTTGTGGTTTCATTCCTTGATTTGCCTAAAATTTATGGCTTTGTTTTTAGGGTTATGTTGGTGGGTTGGGGTGGGAACAATGGGTCGACATTTACTGTCGGAGTGATTGCTCATCGAGAGTTTAATTCTTGGTTTTGATAGTTAATTTGGTGATATTTTTTTGTTAATTGTGTGATTAATAATGTGATTAGGGGGATTTCATGGGCAATGAAATATATGGTTTAACAAGTGAACTATTTTGGATTATTGACACAAGCTTCAATGATTAGGGTTGGGCCTTTCAATGGGGAGGAGATCTATGCTCCTTTCAAGAGTTTGCTTCCAATGGTGATTGATTCATTTTTTCCATTGAAAAAAATGATTTTTTTTTTGTTTTAATGGGGAAAATGATTTTTTTTCGTTTTGTGGGCCAATACTAATGATATTTTGTTTGGTGGATGGGATATTAGCAAGATAAACTTGGCTGATACCATGGCAAGGGCCAAAGTATTGGACATTGATCTTCAGAAGCAATTGAGGCCATACATGGAATCCATGGTTCCTTTTCCAAGAATCTATGATCAGGATTTCATTATTTCTAACCAGAGCTCTCATCTAGATAATGTCATCAAGGGAACAAAGAAAGAACAAGTTCAATAAATCATTAATGATATCAGGTAAGAAGTTATGGTTGCAATGATGAAAAAATTTGAGCTTTGATGTTGTTGTTGTTGTTGTTGTTAATCGTGTAGGGAGTTCAAGGAGAAGGCCAAGGTGGATAAGGTTATGGTTTTATGGACAACAAACACTGAGAATTATAGTGATGTTATTGTTGGGTTGAATGATACTGAATAATGAGCATGAGATCTCTCCTTTGGCTTTGTTTGCCATAGCTAGTGAATATGGAGAATGTTCCTTTCATCAAGGGAAGTCCTCATAATACCTTTTGTTCTTGGTATAAATGATTTCCAAGTAAGAAAGCACAAGTTTTTGGAGGAGATACCACTACAACAAAATGCTAGCCCTCATGTGCTTAATAACTATATTTATATACTTTGTTGTTTTGAGAGACTAATAATATGTGTGTGTGTGTGTATGTTTGTTTGTGTTTGCTTATAATATGTATTTTTATTATAAAAAATTTTGTTCTTTAGTTTATCTTTTTTAACATTTATAGGGTGATATTAATTAGTTAAAATATTTATGTTGTCTCATATATATATATATATATATATATTTGTTTGTCTAAATTAGAAACAGATTTGATTAGCTATTAAAATATCTACTCAATTTACAAGGCTTATAGCGGCAGATAAAATTTGCCACATAAGATACTAAAGAAATCTATAAGACTTATAGCGGCAGAAATATTGTCACTATAAAATTTCTAGCGGCAAAATTTCTCACCGCTATAGGGATATCAAACAAATATATAGGTTTTATAATGGAAAAAATGTTTATAGTGGCAAAAATTTTCCACCGCTACAGATTATTGTGTAGCTTTAACCTTAATAGATGGGATAGTGGCAAAAGTGTACATTTGTTACAAAAAAAAACAAATAGCAACCGAGGTTTTAGTGGGTAATTGGCTACTTGCCGCTATAAAAATATTGAGACTAAAATGGAAGCTATAGCAACAGATTTCTCCACCGCCATAATTCTTTTTTCTTGTAGTGATAAAGAATCATAAGCAGCTTGTAACTGTTTATTGTAAAGCAACGGGTTACAAGTGGTATATCCATGCTTTACAAGATGATAACCTTCCTACTTATGTCACAAAAACAATCCAAAAAAACAACATATACTGATGGAGCGTTGACACAACTTCATATCTAACAACAATAAAAAGATGGGTTAGCAGTCTCATGATACAACAACTTAATTAGGAACCGACCATTGTTTAAAGGCAGCGATGCCTAATATAATATTATTCATACTGATGGTGTTGCAAGTTGTAGCCTCCCACTTTGGTACTCCTATTGAGTGCATACGGCATCTCCTAGAAGCATTGTTAATATCAAAAATGATATGATTTGATCAAGAAGGCTTTCTTGTGTTTTTCAACATCATTACATGGTATCAAGAAAAGATGTCACTACAACAAATTTTATTTTTAGTGATAAAAAAGTTATCACTAAAAGGAATAATTTTAGTCACAATTAATAATAGTAGTAAATTTTAGAAGTCGTCACCTCCCGTCACAAATACCTCCGATCCTAATACAAGAGTGACCATTTTAGACAAATGGTCACAATTACTCTATATGTTTGTGACCAATTTCACAACACTAACAGATTTAATATTTGTGACAAAGCAAAAATTAACACGAAAACAAATACATTAGTGACAAAACATTTTTTGTCAATAGTATTTTTTTTTACTGGTGACCAATACTTCGTCACTAATGTTACTTTGAGATATTATTATATGTTTATATTGTCACAAATAAAATTATTAATTTAAAAATAATGTTATTACTAAAATAAAAATTATGTTACGCTAATTTCGTCACTAATATAATAAATTATTTATGATTAACATAAAGTTATATTTTAGATGCTTTTATCAATACAAATTTTTAGTAGTAAATATATTGTCACACAAGAAAAAAAATATTTAATATTATATGAAAATAAATAAATAAATAAATAAATATCATCAAAATATACAACATTCAAATTTTGAATATTTAAAATTGAAAATTTTAATATCCAAAATACAATTCTAAAATTATCCTTTTAAAAATATAAAAAAGATTAAAAAATTATCCTAAATTTGGAGATGAAGTACTCCTTTATGCATTTGAATCATCTCTTTTGCTTTTCAGCCTATGCATTTGAATCATCTCTTTTGCTTTTCAACCTCAACTTCTACTACAATTTGACTATTTTATTGAGACTTTGATGTTATTCCCTTTCCTTGATGCTTATTCTGCACATTTATGGGAAAAAGAATCTAATGAAATAATTTTAAAAATTAAAAAGTTCTAATTTAATTATAACTTTCATATCATTATTTCTTCTCAATTGAGACAAGTTCCATGTTGCATTTGGCTTTTGTGATCTCAAATAGATAAAAAATCATTTAAAAAAAGAAAAATCATATAATCAAAATATAGATAACATAATCCTATGATGAACCTGAACCTAAGATTCAAAGTATCGAAAAAATAAACACTAATAAATAATCATCATTGAAAAAAAAATCAATAAACCTAGCATCGAAGATTAAAAAAGATAAAGCAAAAAAATAATTATCTCTTATCCATTGCATAAACTAAGGAAAAGAATTTAAGAAAAAAAAATAAGCAAATCTTGTGGTCATCAATAACATGTACCTTTACATCAAGAGCTAGTTGAGTCACTTTAATCGTCCGAACCAAATGAAACAGAACCGTTGCCATCGATCTCCATAGGCACATAATTACTAGAGGCTTCACTCCTTTTATATGTTAAGTTCATTGAGAATATATATCTTTTTAAATTTTATTTTTTTAAAAAAACTTTATATTATCTACATTTTGTTTTGTGATATTTGGTAAATCTCTATTTAATTTTAATTTTTAAATTTTTTTTCTAAAACTATAAATCCTAGGTTAATTTAAATTAAAAGCTTTTTTTCTACCTCTTAAAATATCAATTTGGAGGATTGGGTAAAACAATAACAACATGCAAAACAATGAATTTGGAGAATATTTTCTTACATCGATTTTTATCTCATATTTTACAAATATTTTTAAAATTTGAATAGTTTTTTTTAAAAAACATATATATATATATAGACACACACACTTATCGAATTTGATCCTAAAATATGTTAAACATACTTTAGGGGTTTTTGTGACTATATTTAGTAGATATTAATAGTTGAATTTTTTGTGACAAAAAATGTGATCACAAAAAAATAAAATGACCAGCGGCGAAGAACACTTTCGTTGCAACAAAAGAAAATATTATTTACAACACTATAGGTATATTAATAGTGCCAACGTAATTGTGAGAGATTACAAATCATTACAATTATAGTAGTTTTAGCGATGAAAAAAATATTACAATTAACAGAAACAATAGTGATAATTAAATTTTTTTTTATCACAAAAAACTTCATATTTGTGACAAAATGATTGATACTTACAGAAAAAAATCATTACATCGTAATTCTTGTAGTACAAGCATAATTTACTTAGTATATTAAAACTAGATTGGAGAAAGCCAGGCCTATATTTTTACTGTTTTTTAATATGTTTTTGGTTACTTTTGGTATTTTTATGTGAAAAATTGTTGTTTATTTGGTAAATTATTGATGAATATATATATATATATATATATATATGGAATATTCTTCTTCGCATTGTAGATACGGGGCTACATAAATGCGATGATGATCATTAAGTATTTTGGCATAGTTACTTTTATATGTTTTAATAGGTTAATATTATAGCTTAATAGAAAATAATTTTTAGTATCCAATAGGTTATTTTGAAGTATTTATAAATAATAATTTTGTTTGATCGATGAAATCATGTTAAATTTTAATTTTAAAAACCTTTTAAATTTTATATATAATTGTTTAAAAAATCTATACATAACCTTTGAGATTGGCTAGGATAAAATAGACTTTTTAATATTTTATTACCAATATAATTTTACAACTATATATACTACGTATTTGAATTTTTTTGTATCCAAAATTATCGACACAAAAGGTAAGATGTATACTTGGGATGGATACTAAATTGTGACAATTGAAATTGTAATAGTGACAAAATAATTAGATGTCACAATTAATCCAGACTATTGTGTTAATTAACTTTTTAGCATAAAAACCCAATAACATGGTTAAAAAATTTTAATTTTTGTGGCAATATTTACTGAGCCCTAAATGGTTGAATTTTTTGTAACAAAATTATTGTAACAAAAAATATATGTTAAGTGACGGAGAACGCTTTCGTCACAATAAATAAAAAATTATAGTGATGACAATATTTCTTGTCACAATTACACATCATTATCATCAAGAAATTTTTGATATAAAATCTTATATGCTTTTAGCAACTAACATCAAACACAAAAGAAATTTTGCCACTGTTAATTTATTAATAGTGACAATTTGATGTGACATATACTAAATTATCACAATTATCACTATAATTGTGATAAAAATATAAGTTATCACAATTAAGCTTAACAAGTGTCTATTACCTTTTTTGACTAAAAAAAACCTAATATTTTTGGCAAAATAATCGGGTGACACAAAAAAGTTGTCACTAAAAATCTTAACTCTTGCAGTGTATAGGCTATTACTATTTCTTAATAGGATGTAGTTTGATGGGATTTATGGTCACACATTATTTGCACCAACTCAGAAAAATTAAAAATAAAAAATAAAAAAAGGTTTCTTCCATTTTTCCTTTGGTACTATCGACAACAAAAGCAATGATAACTGCATATAATTCTTACAAATTAGTTACATAATGCATAAATTAATATCAATAATGAAGAGTACAACAAGGTCATCATGATCACATTTATCTCCGATAAATTAAAAGATCTTGCAAATGACATGAAACATGCATTTCCATATTTATTGTATGTATGATTTCCACCATTCATACCTTGAAAAGAATTTTTGCAAATCCAATGTGAGTTTAGGAAAGGCTCTAAAGGATGAGTGTTGGTCATTAATGGCTAACATCCTGCATACCTGCATGTAAAGGAATACACCAATGTTGTTGACACATTATTGGAAACATCATGCTCTAGAATCTAAATGTGAATAATGATTTGACTAATTCTTTTATGGGGAAAGGAGTGAAATTTACTCAAAATTTTTAATCATTCAATGAATGAATCCATGAAGCAAGTCAATTTACCAATTACAAAAATGATCGAGTTCGAGAGGTACTACATGTGGATGTAAAGGTTTATTAATTATTAATAATAGTGTATCCATATTGTATAGCATGGTATTATGCTTGTAAGATAGGACAAACTTGTGTTGTTATATTTTATTAGAAATGGGTATAGCATATTACTGCTACATGGGATGGCATTGTAGTATTGAACCAGTACAATTTGTTATGGTTTTTTTTAAAAGGTGGATAAACTACTTAGATTAAAAGAAAAGAAAGTACAACAACTCTCTCAACCAAGGTGAGAGAACAACAAACAAAAGGAAAAAGAGAAAACCACTAGCGTGGTACCTCTAATAACAACACCATAAAAGATTACGCCAAAAACTAAAGACCAACAGCAACCTCAGAAGATCAATCGCCTCTTAGTCTGCATCTAGATCATGTGTCTCCTCGGATGACTGCTCCCTAACAGTCCCCTCCGAACACGGGCCTAAGAAGTCCAGACTTTACCAAACTATAGCCATAGAGTCCTCTAAGTCTACTTAAGAGCCCCAAGAAGCCGCTATGAACCAAGATAAGAGCATACAATTAATCTTCATGACAAGAGAATGAGAAGGCACCAAATTTGTTATGCTTTTGTCTTCATCATTTATTATAAACTCCTAATATTTTTTCTACGTATATGTAATAGTTTATTTAATGCCTATGACAAACACTGAAAATGCACCATTTTCATAAGTAATATATTTATAATAGTCACTATCATTCTCACAAGGATTAAGGTAAACTTTAACTATAAGGTTTTGCCTAATATTATTTGAAAGATCAAATGGGAAAGATAAAATGGAAAGGTTTTAGTTAAATTAAGACATCAATATAATAAGGTCAAAAATAATGTTTTTGGGAAGTCTGGGAGATGAACGACTGAGTGCATTAGAGAAATGTAGAGGAGGCAAGCCAAACCTTTGTTCAAGCGCTCATGCCTCCTTTTACTCCGTCGAAAGTACCCAAAGAGAGGACCATGATGGAGTTAAAAGACTTTTTAGGAGAACTATTCCATTCACCATTTGGACCTTATTGCTATAAATTTTACTTTAAAGATTTGTAGACACTACCTGTTTGGAGAAGCTTATGAAGTGTTTACTGATCATAAGAGCCTTAAGTATATTTTCAGTTAGAAGAAGCTGAATTTGAAGCAAAGAAGATGGTTAAAGCTGATGAAAGATTATGATTTTACTATCAAATACCACTTTAGTAAAGTTAATGTTGTGGCTGATGCACTTAACATGAAGTCTTTTAGTAAGGTGGTTGTACTGATCACTTTTCAAAAGTCTCTCTTAGATTATATAAGAAGAATGGAGCTCCAAGTTATATTGCCAAGCGATAGTGTCTCTTTGGCAAGCCTAGTGATGCAATCCACCTTGTTGGATAGAATTAAAGTAGCTTAACAAAAAGATAACTATCTACAGAACATTTGGTACGAAGTGGAAGTTGGCTCCCTAGTGCAGTTCAAAATCCATGAGGATAGTTCAATCGGATTTGAGGATCGAGTTTGTGTGCCTAAGACCTAAAGTTAAAAAGGAGACATGTAAGAAACTTACATCTCTAGTTACTAAGCACATACATCAAAATGTATAAGGACTTAAAAAGTATTTATTTTTATTTTTATTTTTCGTGGAATAACATGAAGCAAGAGATTTCTCAGTTTGTGGTACAATGTTTGACCTATTAGCATGTAAAGGTAGAACATTAGAAACTAGCAGGACTTCTCCAACCCCTTCCTTTTCCTAAGTGGTAGTGGGAAAATATAGCTATGGACTTTGTATATTGTTTTCCTAAGACCAATAAGGGTCTTCATGGTGTGTGGATAGTAGTTGGCAAATTGATTTAGTCAGCTCACTTCTTAGCTGTTAAAACTAGTATGTCTTTAAAGAAGCTCATTGAGCTATATATTGATCAAATCATGAGGTTTCATGGTGTTCTAATCACCAGTTTCTATGATAGGGAGTTCCAGTTTGTTGCATATTTTTGGAGGAGCATACACAAGGCTTTGGAGACAAAATTAGTTTCAATACTATTTTCATCCTCAAACTGATGGGCAGTTAGAAAGGTTGATATAGATCTTAGAGGAGCATTTATACTCAACCTTGGAGGCTCATATTAGCATCTGGCTTTGAGTGAATTTGCTTATAATTATAGTTATTAGGCAAACATTTAGATAACTCCATATAAGTCTTTGTATGGCAAGAGATGCAAATCAGCTATCTATTTGGATGATGTAGGAGAAAAGAGACTACCAATGCCATAGATTGTGTAGTTAGCAAAAAAATAAGGTTTGTTAGATCAGATATCAACTTCAAGCAGCTCTAAACATGCAAAAAAAGTTATGCAAACAATATAAGAAGAAACTTAGATTTCCATTTAGGAGATCATGCATTTTTGAAGGTTGCTCTAACCAAAGGGGATATCTTCTACAATATTAAAGGCAAACTTAGCCCCTTCTATATTAGTCCTTTTGAAGGTCTAGAGCACACATAGGTGATGTGGCATATCAATTTGTCTTTCCATCTATTCTCCCTGGGATGCACAATGTGTTTCCTATTTCAAATTTGAGGAAGTATGTTGCAAATCGTAATAATGTGATTCAATGTACAGATTTTGAGCTCAACAATGATATATCATATGAGGAGTGACTAATAAAGATTATAAACTGTAAGCAGCAAGAACTAAGAAGGTGAGTCATTCTTTCTGTCAAAGTTTAGTGGAGCAATCAGTCTAAGTATGAGCCCACTTAGGTGTTGGAAACAAAGATGAGAGAGAGATATCCGCAACTTTTCGGTTGATCAGTTGTGAGTTTAGAGGACTAAGCTCCTTTTCAAGGGAAAGGAGTTGTGGACCCCTCCCTCCCCCTCTTCCTCTCATCTTAAGTATTTGCTTATCTCCTTTTAGACTTCCTTCCAACTAGTAAAAGCTCTATATTGATTTATTTCTTTTCCTTGTCCTCACAGACCATCATCTTTCTCTTATTCTAAGTAAAAACCATAAATCTTATCTGTAATTTCCTTACCATGATTTGCTGTCATCATCACAAATTGAAGTTCTAAAATAGAGCTAAAACCAGCCATTCCTCCTTCATTTTAGACTTAGTAAGTTGTGGGAAGCTAAGACATCCCATCTCTACAATTTTTTAGCTAGAAGAAACCTTAAGGCTAGTTGGTTTTTAACTTTCTGCATCTAACCAGGTAAGCCTCCTTAGTTAGTGATGTTTTGGTTGAATTTCTGTTGTCTAGCATACCAAAATTTTGAATTATTATAGATGTTTCCTGATGAGTGTACAATGTTCTCTTATTTTATATTATTTTGTACACTTATTAGGCATTTATTAGAAGCATATTGTGGAATTAACACTAACACAGTGTTTTTTGTATACTCAAGCTTCAAGCAACACTTAAAGGTGAGGGAGAACCAAAAGAAGCATTCTAGACCCAACACGAAGAAGATGGACAAGGCAAACAGGATGGCTTACAGGTAGCTTAAGGCCTAAGTTATGGAGCCTCTTCTAGAGAACCTTTCAGGTATGCTTATACCTGTAAGGAGCAGTACTGATAGGGATGCAAGTGTACATACTGATCGTGTAATAATAGTGTGCATAAAGTAGAGTATCGGTGTATATGGAAGAAAGTGAATACTAGTAATAGGCATAATTCTGAAAAATAGCCTAGGTGATAAAATAATGTTTATGTGAAAACAAGAGAACAAAAGCAAGAAATATAGAAATGAAACTGGAAAGAAATCAAGGAAAGAAATGATGTCCGGGCATAGCATCCGTCTAGGGTTATGAAGTAAAGGACAAAGGTTGTACAAGCGTATAGTCCTATTTAAACCCAAAGGTTTTTGTAATTATACTAAACCCCAATTTCTCAGGCAAAGAGTAACTAAATAGGTGTAGAGCTTATATAGACATCCACACAATCATATTAACACTTTATCAAAGCTTACTGGTATGCTAATGACAATCTCTTAAGTTGATAATCTCCCACATAGAGAGAGATTATCCCGAATCTGAATACAGAGTAGAGATGTGATTTCTATTAAAATACATTCCACATAATTGCAAAGAGCACAGAGATTATCATTAACTCACTCGAAAGGATTGCGAGAGACGAAGTCCACAAAGCATCCTAACCAGAGGCATACTTACTATCCTCTCAAATTGTGGCACATCTATGATAGGTGCAAATTTTTTCTCGTCACAAAGCACATCAGACATATGAAAACTAAGGGGATGTCACCACAATAGTAATCATTCAGTAAAAACACACAATTAGACTCAAATAGAGATGATTGCAATTAAGAAAACAACTAAAGTATCAAAGATCCAATAACCAATGTCAATGAAATAAACTCTAGAGTTTATCTATACCCAAACATTTTCAAATTAGCTCTCTATTAAAGGAGGGTAAAAATTCAAGATACAAATAATAGGAGGAGATATGAAAAATATGAAAACACCCTTCTCAATCGCGCCAATGGAGGATTGTCAAAGAAGCCCTAGGAAAGCTTCTACGCACACCTCCAAGGTGAGCTTGATAGCTACAACCTCTAATTTTCTTTAATGTGGATCAAATCACCTTGAAATAGCCCCTTGAGTACTGGGAATTTATCTCCTTTCTTTACTAACTTTGTCTCCAAAAATCATCCAAAAGAAAAGAATAAAGTCCCCTAAAAATCCTCATAAGTTGTATTTATACCCGACTGCTTAAGGGCTACTTACAAGCGTAAGGCAGTGGCTGTAAGAGAGCTAGAGAAGATAGTCATGAGTCTTACGGGATCACTTACAATAGTATGTCACATCCGTAGGGTCTTCTGTTCGTGTTACAGTCTAGCTTACGTCTGTAAGCGTTGGACCATAAACTTCATTGTGTTGCTTCTTACGACTGCCCTTAAGGGCATATGCCGTGGTCGTAAACTCCTCTGGATGGTCCTTACGGGCATCCTTATGGGTGTAAGTCTTGCCCATAAGGTTATCTAATTTGGCTCTGAATCCCCTTACGGGAATAATCTTGCCTGTAAAGTTTTGTGGAATCTACTTACGGCTATAAGGTTGGCTATAAGCCGCCCGTAAGACATCTAGTTTGCCTTGTCATTATTTAAATCATACCGAGAGAGCTCCAAATCCTTTGTTTAAGGTCTAGATTGCTTCTTTTGGCTCTATCTCATCTTGAAGTGCTGTCATAAACCTGAGAATGTAAAATACACTAAATTTAACATTGAATTCCACAATATGGTCCTAATGCATGCCAAATGAGTGTACAAAATGATATAAAATACATGAATATTATACACTCATCAAGTACAGAGAAAAATTAGAGGACCTTACGAGTAAGACTTACGCCTATAAAGATGCCAGTAAGGACCATCGAGAGGAGCTTACGAAAAGAGCCTATGCCCATAAGGATGGTCACAAGGGCAATATAGTAAAGCTTACATTCCAGTCCAACACTTACGGCAGTACGCTAGACTGTAACATAAGCAGAAGACCATACGGATGGGATTTATGACTGTAAGTGTTCTTGTAAGTCTCATGACTAATCATCTTCAACTTCTTACGGCTACATCTTTACGCCCATAAGCAACCCATAAGCGGCAGGGTATAAATAGACCTAATAAGGATTTTTAGGGCAATCTTTGATTTTTTTTCTTGGAGGCAAGGCTAGGCCTCTAGGGCTTTATAGGCAAGTTTTAGAGGAGATTTAAATCTGTCATCGAGGAGAAGAAGATCGTAGCCGTCAAGCTCACATTAGCGGCGTTCGTGGAAAGTTTCTTCGAGTTTTCTAGAGATCTACTTCTGGCATGATTGAGAAGGGGTCTTTATGTTTATGTTCATCCTCTTCATGTGTTGTAATTTGAATGCTTGCCCTCAATTATGGAGGGCTATTTTCTTAGATGTTTGGGCATAGTTGAACTCAAGGGTTTTATCTTTTCACATTGTTTGTGGATATTTTAAATTTAATTGTTTTCCTAATTGCAATCCTTTATTTTTTTTAATATAATTATGTGCAATTCTTTATTTTTTTAATCTAATTATGTGTTTGTAATGCTTGATTTTTATCATTGCAAAAGCCCTAGTTTTCATACTTAATGTGTTTTGTGATGAGTAGAAATACCCATCTAGTATAGACATACTACGATTAGAGGGGATTGTGAGTAAGCCTAACAATAGGGTACTTTGGAGAATTCTTCTTCCCTCAATCCTCCCGAGTGAGTTCATGAGTATTTCCATGCTCTTTGCAATCATGTGGGATAGATTTTAGGAGAAATCGTATTTCTATTCTGTATTCGCATCAAGGGCAATCTCTTGGCAAGAAGGATTACCTACTCAAGAAATTCTTGTTAACTGATATCGAAATTTCATTGATTGTTAATGCGATTGTGTGGTGACCGTATTAGCACAGCACCAATTCAGTTACTCTTCACCGTTGTAAGAGGGGTTTAGTATGATTTAGGAAATCTTTTGGTTCAAATAGGATTGCATGTTTAGATAACCTTTATCCTACACTTTACAAAATCCTAGGGGGATGCTATGCCTAGACATCGTTTCTTCTCCTAACTTGTCCTCCTTATTTTTATATTCTTTGCCTTTGTTCTCTGTTTCTTTTGTTCACACACATCACTATTTCATTTAGACTAATTTTTAGACTAGGGTTAGTACTAGTAATCTCACTCTTCCCTGTGGACTGACATCTCTCTTTTTAGCACTTTATTACATGATCATCAAGTAGGATTGCATCCCTACCATTTCCTTGTGAATCATTGTATTTGCAATCCATGCTAATTTGTCATTGTTGTTATTGTTTGGATTGGTTTGTTAAAGCTCTGAAATGTGTGTTCAGATCTGTGTTTCAATTTTCCCTTTTGGTTACATGACTTCATCTTGTTGCTTTTCCTATAAATTGTTTGGTTAGAGGTAACTAAAGTTGGAATGAGTTTCTATCTTTCATAGATGCTTTGAATTACCATGTCATGCCTTCTTAAACACCATCTTGATCCATTCTTGTTAGTTGCTTAGTTATTATAGACTTTCTTGGTTGTGTTTAATGCTTTTGTAAATTCTTTTATAGATTTAGTTGTGAGCTTTCTCCACCCCATGAAATTATGGTTGAATTGCTTAGTTTTGGAAAATTACTTGAGTTACAGTCTGCTTATTATGGTTTTGGAAAATTTTGCCAAGATTGTTGTTATTTATAAGCTTTGATAGGGATGGTAGAATGGTTTTAAGACTTATCATGTTGAGAGCATTATTTCACGATAAATAATTTGTTATTTACCAATAGTTAGATGTTTTTTATATTTTTGCAATCTATTGGTATAGAAGTTCTATACTAATGGATTCTTGCTTATGTTGATAAATAGATTAGCTACACCAAGAGATGAATATATATGTGTGTGTGTGTGTGTGTGTGTGTGTGTGTGTGTGTGTGTGTGTGTGTGTGTGTGTGTGTGTGTGTGTGTGAGTGTCAATATATAAGTATACCAACACTAATTGTCAAGTGTAACAATAGATATGGTTATACCAGCAAAAACAATTAACGATTAGTCTAACTTGTCTAATACACTTACAATTCTAAAAGTAATTATTGGTATATGTTTATTAATAATAATAAAAAAAAATTGTTGGTGTAGGGATTCTATACCAACATATTCTTGCATATGCTAGTAAATAGATCAGCTATACCAACAGATTCAAAAATGTGTTAGTATAGGCATTGGTTGTTATCAAAGCTTAATTACTATAAAACCTATGTATAAACTGTTGGGAATCATATTCCCACAGATGATCAAGAGAGAAAACACAAAGTAAAAGCAATGACAAAGATAAGATTTACGTGATTCGACAAGATTACCTACGTCCAAGGCCGCACTAGGGTTTTCTTTCAATATTAGAATCAAATCACATATTACAAGGAACTGCATGCCTATATATAAAAAAAATCTAGGACATATCTGGAAGAGGGAAAGACATATCTAGAAGAGGAAAATTATATAAATACCATTTTACATAAACACCCCTACTCTCCAAAAAAAAAAAAATTCTTCTCGGGGGGTGTCACGCAATCATGGATCCACATACCTAACAATCTCCTACTTGTAGATTGATCTTCTAATATAAGCAACTCTCTTATAACCTTCATCTTTGTATGTCAGATGATGCTCCTAGTATGGAGCTTCCTCTTCATCAAGTAACTTGGAAGCAAACTGAGGCCATACATAGCCTCAGTTTCTGGATGGTTACACTCTTTATCAACATGTCTACTGGATTTTCTGCACCAAGTATCTTCTTCAATGCTATTGTCCCATCCTTAATCAACCAGATCATCTCTTTTGATGCTTTTGAGATTGCCATATATTCTGCTTTAGTGGTTGAAAGAGAAATATTTTTCTTAAGTCATGGCATCCAACTGACTGTTGTGCCTCCTAGAGTGAACACATAACCTGTAGTAGTCTTCCTTCCATCTAGATCACCACCCAAAACTGCATCATAGAATCCATGCAAAACCACGCTACTCTTTCTGAAACAAAGCCCAACACTTTATGTGCCTTTTAGATATCTTAAAAGCCATTTCACAGCTTCCCAATGCTCTTTTCCTGAATGTGCCATATATTTGCTCACAATTCCCATTACATAAGCTACATCTAGTATCGTACACACAACGACATACATCAGGCTTCCAACTGCAGATGCATATGGCATCTTAGACATGTGCCTCCTGTCTTCGTCTGTTTTTGGTGACTGCTTCTCAGATAACTTGAACTGACTTCCCAAAGGGGTGTCTATGGGCTTTACATCATGGAGATTGAACCTGCTCAGTACCTTCTCAATGTATTTCTCTTGGGATAATTCTAGAGTCTTCTTAGTTTTGTCCCGACTAATTCTCATCCCAAGTATTTGCTTTGCTGCACCCAAGTCCTTCATCTCAAACTGCTTTGACATCTATTTCTACAACTTATTAATCTCCGTCATGCTAGAGCCTGCAATAACCATATCATCCACATATAACAATAAGATGATATAACAACCGTCGAACCTCTTTAAGTAGCAATAGTGGTCCATCTCACATCTAGTGAAATCATTATCGCATATAAAGGCATAAAACTTCTTATACCACTACCTCAGAGCATGCTTTAATCCATAGAGACTTTTCTGCAATCTGCATACAAGTAATTCTCTACCAGGAGCCTTGAAGACTTTAGGTTGTTGTAAATAGATGTCCTCATCTAAATCTCCATGCAAAAAGGTTGTATTCACATCTAGTTGCTTTAGATGCAAGTCCTCTTCAGCAATTATACTGAGTACTAGTCTGGTAGCAGTTATCTTCACAACGGGAGAGAGCACGTCTGTGAAGTCAATACTTCTCAACTACTGAAAACCCTTCACCACTAGTCTGCCTTTGTACCTTTTTTTCCATCATGCTCTTCCTTGACATAGTACACCCACTTGTTCTGTAAGGCTTTCTTTCCATTTGGCAACTTAGTCAACACCCAAGTCTGATTCTTATCTAGGGAGTTCATCTCCTCTTTCATAGCTAACTCCCACTTGACAGAATCTTCCACTTGCATAGCTTCTGCATAGTATTTTGGCTCATCACCATCTGTCAACAGTAAGTAGTACAATGAAGAAGAGTGACGTTGTGTTGGTCTAGTTACTCTAGCAGTCCTTCTAATCTATGTTGGAGGAGTTACTAGTTTAGGGACTTCATCTAGATTCTCTGGATTACCTTAAACTCTACTACTAATTTCCTCTTCATTAATATCTTCTAACTCAACCTCTTCACGCCTCTGACTGTTTCTTCCTGCACTGTCATATTCTATTGCAAGCCTGTCTTTATACAACATTATTTCATCAAAATTAATGTCCTTATGCCTTATGATCTTTTTATTCTGGTCACCCCAAAGGCGATAGCCAAAATAATCAGAATCATAACCAATTAAATAGCACTTTCTAGATTTTGCATCTAATTTATCTCTGGCATCAGGATCTACATCTACATATGAAACATAACCAAATATTTTCAAATATGAAAGATTTACATCCTTTCCTGTCCACTCCTCTTTAGGGATCTTGAAGCCTAGAGGAACTAAAGGTCCTTTGTTGATCAGGTATGCTGCTCTGATGATTGCATCCACCCAAAAGGGTTTGTAGTAGCCCTATATGTAATCTCATGCTTCTTGCCATTTTGTTCAAAGTCTTGTTCATTATCTCAACAATGTTATTCTGCTTAGGTCTTCCAGGGACAGTTCTAATCATTATAATCCCTTTCTCTATACAAAACTCTTTGAACTCTTGGTTGTCATACTCTCCACCATGGTCTGTTCTCAAACTCTTCACACTCAAGCCAGTTTGATTTTTCATCTCTGCTTTCCACTTCTTAAAAGTAGCAAATATATCAGATTTATTCTTAAGAAAATAAAACCATACCTCCTAGTGGAATTATCAATGAAGACGACATAGTAGTATAAGCTTCCAAGGGATCTTACTGGAGCTGGCCCCCATACATCACTGTGCATCAACTGTACCTTTTCTGCCTTTGATACTCTTATAGACTTTAAGAAACTAACTCTTTTATGTTTCCCATAAATACAGTCTTCACAAAGATCTACATCAACTGACTTTAAATCTAGAAAATTTCCTTATAATGCTAACAATTTCATCCCTTTCTCGCTCATGTGCCCAAGTCTTCTATGCCATAACTTTGAATCAACTGAAGAATCTGCAACCGATATTGTATCTCTGCTATCTAAAGTCATGTATAATGTTCCCACTTTCATACCTCATGCCATAGTCATTGCACCATTGGTTATTTTCCATGATCCTACTCCAAACATGATAGTGTGTCCATCACTATAAATCTGACTCATGAAAATCAAGTTTCTTTTCAGGCCTGGGACATGCATGACTTCTTGCAACTCCCACTGTGTTGCATTGGTAGTCCTTATGTGAACTTCACCCTTCACCACAATATCCAAAGGTTCATTATTAGCAATATAAACCTTTCCATATTTTCCTACAACATAGTTATGTAGCAATTCTCTATAAAGTGTTGAGTGAAATGACGCAACTGATTCTAGAATCCATGACTCAATAGGACTATCAACACAGCAAATAAGAGCATCATTAACATCTTTGCTTACTGAATTTGCAAAATTGTCATCTTTTGATTGATTTTTCTTATTCTTCTTTATTGTCTTAGACTGACTACTGAAGTGGCCCTTCTTATTGCAATTCCAGCAACCAATATATTTGTGGTCCTTTATCTGACCCTTTCCCTTGAATTTGAATCTACAATGATTTTTATTCATATCCTTCTGTTGGCTTCTTCCTCTACTTTGTGTATTCAAAGTTGATCCCGACAATTCTCCTAATTCTTTTCTATGAATATCCTCACTCAAAATCAAATCTCGGATATCATCCATCTTCAATTTCACATTTCCTGATGAACTACTCACCGCAGTTACTATCGCAGGCCAACTCTTTATTAGGGATGATAGCAAAATCAATGCCTTTACCTCATCCACAAATGTAATCCCCACCGAACTCAATTGAGCCATAATCACATTGAATTCATTGATGTGATCTGTAACAGATGCACCTTCTACAATCTTCAGATTAAATAGATGATGCATCAAATGCACCTTGTTCGAGGTAGATGGTTTCTCATACATATTTGATAGCACCTTCATCAGATCCGCGATTGTCTTCTCTTAGGCGATGTTGAAAGCCATGTTCTAGGCTAATGTCAGATGAACCACTCCAAGCGCCTGGTGATCAAGAATATCCCAATCCGCCTGATCCATCTTCTTTGGCTTCTTTCCTGATAGCAGTTCATGGAACTTCTTCTGGTAGAGATAGTCCTCTATCTTCATCTTCCAGAATATAAAGTCCTTGCCATTGAATTTCTTAATTCAAACCTTATCTTCTTCCACCATTACTCCTACTCTTCTTCTCATACCTAGCTCTGATACCAATTGTTAAAAATCATATTTCCACCAATGATCAACAGAGAAAACACAAAGCTAAAGCAATCACAAAGATAAGATTTATGTTATTCATCGAGATTGCCTACGTTTATGGCCACACTAGGGTTTTCTTTCACTATCAGAATCAAATCACATCTTAAAAGGAATTGTCTATATATAGAAGAAATCTAGGACATATCTGAAAGAGGGAAAGACACATCTAGAAGAGAAAAATTACATAAACACCCTTACTCTCCCAAAATACCTTTCTCCTCAGAGGATGTCACACAATCAAGTCTCCACATACCCAACATAAACATGACTACATCAATAAAAGCATTTAACTATTGGCATAACTCAACGATTTTAGAAATGTTGGTAGAATTTCATTAAAAAATAATAATATAATAAAAATAGTTGATATAAAGATTCTATACCAATAGATTCTTGCATACATTGGTAAATAATTTAGTTATACCATTCGATGCAAATGTATGTTAACATAGATTCGGATTTATACAAAAGCTTGATGTAAAATGTACAACAAAAGCAATTAATTATTGGTGCATCCCATGTTAATTGGTTATGATTTTAGAAGTGGTGGTGGAAGTTTCTTAATAAATATTAATAATTAAAAAAAGAATGGTTGGCATAAGGGTTGTAAACCAATGGATTCTGGCATATGTTTGTAAATAGTTCAATTATACAAATTGATTGAAAAATGCGTTAGTGTAGACATAGGTTTATATCAACAATCAAATGTAAAAAAACAAGCATGCATATGGCAACAAAAACAATTAACCATCACTATAACATGCACAATATACTTAAGGTCCATTTGATAAGTAACTAGGAACATAAATGTTAGTATAGCACAATACAAATAGTTGTATAACAGAACTACTTAAATTAATATATATTTTTTAAACTATATATATTAATCTCTCCTAAAATTCTAATAAACAAAAAAAACTTAAATCTCAAAACCAAACAAAATCAAGTTCAAAATCATTTTTTTATGCCACGTGGTGATTTTTTAAATAAATTGAATATTTTGTCTTTGTGAGTTAACAACATTAAGTTTTTGTTAATGGTTCTTCAATTTTTTTTTTTAGCAGGTGAAATCACATAGTTTAAAATTGAAAAACATATCCCTATTTAGTGATACCTGAAAAGTTTTTAAAGGGGGGCAATATTTTTTTGGGAAAAGTACAAACAAAAAAAAACCCCTTGTGTTTCTGAGTATTGCAAAATAAGGACAGAAGTTTTTTATTAAAATTTTATGACATGTGGTTTTACAAATTTACAAAAAGAAGAAAAACCTTTACCAAGCAGTTAACTATGTTAACACATGGGCAAAATCATCATTTCATTTCAAAACCGATTTATATGATATACAAATATATGTATATATATTAACTTGATTTATCTCTCCCAATAATCCACTAAATAAAAAAAACTTCAATCGCAAATTTCAAACAAAATCATAGTGAAAAATCATTTTTTTATGCCACATGACGTTTTTACATGAATGGAAGATTTTGCCCCTGCCAAAAATGACAAAGTTAACACTGTTGACAGTTTTTTCCTTTTTTGTAAATCGGGGAAACCATACATCATAGAATAAAAAAGAAATTTATTTTGCAAAAGTGGAAAACCACAAAGGTTTTTTTTTTTTTTGAAATTTTAAGAGGGAAAGTAACAAATGGAGCCAAAAAAAACTGTTTCTCACTTTTATATGATCTATTTTCAATTTTAAGATATTGATCTATATAAATATTTCTCTCTTTTCTATCCAAATATATATAGAGAGAGATTTTATGAATCAATCACCCATTTGAAAATATGAAATTGAAAAAAAAACATTTATTTGAAAAGAAAGTCAAATATGAATTAGTCAAGAAAGAATATAAAACATGGCAACATAGTTTTAAATTAATCATAAACCTAATTAAATCTTCCAATTATTTAGTAATTGAATGAAGTAGTTTGCGAAAAGCCCATAATCTCAACAAAGCATATCTCTCCTACGCAAATCCTTAGCTGGTGTCTATTTCAAAGAGTCCCTAAAAAAACTAAAATCTTATAGAGATGAGAGGGCAAAGAGGGAGGAGAAGAGGGAGTTGGTGAAGAAAGAGAGGACAGTGTAGATAAGGAAGGGCGTGCGACTACAGAGGAAAATTATGAGGTTTAAGGTCGGGAGCTAACTATCATTGAATGTTGTATAACATGATTGTAATTTTTATTTTTGATTGAAGATAACTTATTAGTCTTTTAGTTGTGTAATACTTCAATGGAATTTTTATACTTAGGTTTTAGTGGTACAAAATTTTTATTCACTTATGTTGTACTAATATATCCTCTTGCACTGTACTTTGAGCCTATTTAAAAATCAAATAAGGCACAAGAAAACTTGCGCTATATTATAACTCAAAATTTCACATATCAAGCATACCTTTAAAATTTTAGAAGTAATTGTTGGTTGAAAATTATTAATATAAAAATCATTATTATAATACTCCAAATTTTGACGAGCCTACACAAATGGAATTTCTACCTACTATGAATTATAAATATTTATTTGTATATTTATTATAATTAAAATGATAAAAAAACATCAATAATGAAATTTTAATATATACCAAATAAACTTGATTTTCAATAAAATAATTCAAAGTTTTGGAATACCCACCCAAAATTGAGTTTTTTTTAAATATTACATATATTTTATTTAATTACATAAATATGCAATTTATAAATAAATTACCAATTCATTCAAAACGGTGAATTTACGGTGAAAATTTCACCGTTTTGCTTGCATTTAAAAAAAATAGCATCTTTACCCTTTTCTGGCTTTTGCATAGAAAACGGTAAACATGCTACCGTTTTCATTATATTTTACTCAAACAGGAGTTGAAGGGTTGGTGTTGTACCTCAAGTTGCTGCAAAGTGGGAATGAAGACAGGGCTATTTAAATAACCAGCAGGACGGATCTTTGAAATATTGGGCATGGCCAGAGTTGGTGGTTTCTTTGGAGTTGCGAGAAGACCACGCACACTACACCAAAAGAGTGCTTTTGAGGCGGTTTTCAAATCCTATAGAAGCGGTTAAAACCGCCTCTATAGGTATAGCGTTGGTTTTTTTTCACCCGCATTTAAACCGCCTTGTATCAAGCCGACTCTACACTTTAGAGCCGGTTTGTACCGACCATTGGGATAAGTTATATCGATGGAAATGGTTTTTAATAACAAGCGTAGAGGCGGTTTTAACCGCCTCTATAGCTACTAACTTTTCAACACTAGTCAACAGTTATAGAGGCGGTTTTAACCGCCTCTATAGCTACTAATTTTTCAACACTACTCAATAGTTATAGAAGTAGTTATAACCACCTCTATAGCTAATACTTTTTTTATTCCTCATCAAAAGTTTTAGAGGTGGTTACAACCGCCTCTATAACTACTAGTTTCTTACATGATTAGAGGTAGTTATAACGGCCTCTAAATTTATTCATTAATTGAATTGAATTTTACTTTTAATTTATTTTCCTATTAATAACAAATAAATTTGTTTAACCTATAAATAAAAAACCATGAATCTTTCAATAAATTCAAAAATATCCTAAATTCAATTTCAATGACTTTTTATTGACATGTAATAAGTTCAAGTACAAAGTATTTTGATTAATAACAAAATGTGAAAATTTTTACACCATTTATCTACTTTTATTACAAAATATTATTTGGCTTAGTTACACAAAATAAAAAACTTCGTGTATCCTCTTTATCTTCAACCATCTCCATCTTTAACCATGAATTCTCCTACATAAATAAACAAACATTATAAAAAAAAAAAATATAATTGTAATTAAAATCAAATAAAAACTATTAAATGCTAAATTATTTGTAGAATTTCTTATAGCTTGCCATGCTGCTATTTAAGCCAATTATATGATTGCAAAACCAATAAATGCTGCTTGATGAAAGAGCTGAGTTGTATTTGTCATTCTCGTTCAATTACTGCGGTGGAGCAAGTCAAAATAGAAAAACTCACATTGGGTGCCTTGTTGTACCTCACTCCCATCTTCAATGGGGTTTTAAGAAATTACAATGTACACATTTCAAAAATCGGGGCATCAAACATAGTTATAAAAAATATTTCTGCAGATTTGTGTATGTGCGGGCGTGTGTCAATCATTCTACATGTAGATTTATGAGTGTAAAGCACCATAAATTAAATTAGCAAAGTCAAAAAAAGGACCTCTACAATTTGGACAAAAACCTAAATTTATAGTGATAAACATGCCCGACTTGCTTGATGCTTAAAACATTAAATAAAAAAATCTTTTTCTATTAAAAACATATTTTCCTTAAGTGGTAAAAATATACATTTGTGCTTTCATCGAATTCCCATAATTATCATCAAAGAACATTTGTTTACGTTAAACTTTAAATTGCACCTTTCAAGCCAAAGATGAGATTCACACATATGCACATAGAAAACCCGAATCAAAGTTAGAATTAAAAAAACAAGAATAAGATTATTGGAAACAACGTAAGCATATAAACCACTTCGGGTCTTGCCTTCTACAACATATACCACCATTTTGATATATCGGACCATTTTCACCCTACAGTATTGACATTTGAAGTTTTTGAACCACGAGTGTAGAAAAAGTGTAAAAAAAGTGTAACAATATCGAGCTAAATTGTAATTATAGAAGTTATAAGAATCATGCTGCACATATATGCTTCAACAAATAAAGAAGAAAGAAAAATCACACAACCATGTTAACATTAACACGCTTAGAATTATCATCAATTGACATGTGAGTTCAGCCATAACTGTGCATCTAATAAATAACTAGATCATAAAGGCCACATATTTTTGTTTAGAGATTGTAAATCAATAATGGATATGTGTCATCACTGTCAGGTGACAATACTCAAGCAAGTTGTATGTTTCCGACAAAAGAAGTCTTTAGAAATGAACACTAAAGTACTTCTAAGACAATGTAAGTCAAGGTATAAAGCAAATAGTCAAAGGGTAAGCCTTTTCACAGAAATGACTTGAAAAGTATCTATTCCTAGTTTCATTGTTAACAATCTGAATACGAAGAGTTTGACTAAGTTTCAGGCTTTCAGCTAATTTTAAATGTCAAAATTTCAACATGAAGGATGTAAGCTTAGAAACATTGTGAATTGAAATTCCAACCAACCTCTCCGTTCAAGTTTTCAAACTCAAGCAATTGCTCCGCAATAGTTTCAAGGACATGCCGGTTTTTCTCAAGCATCTCTTTTGCTTTGTCATACCCCAAGGCCTATATCTGGAAAAAAAGCACCCATTCAAACTCAATGATTAATAACATGGTATCATTTTAAACCAAAAAAGACTTATCTTAATCTGTAATTACATTGGACAAATTCAAGAAGCCACAAACTAATTGATTTACATTTAATTTATAATAATTAAAAAAAAACCATTGACCATAGTCTGCCTGAAACAATGCGATGCACCTTCTCAACTTTAGCAGCCATCTCCAACTCATGGTCCTTCCCCATACTCAGTGTTCCGAACTAAATTAAAGATAAATAAGGAAGATATGATAAGAGCAAATAGCATATGAACTAGCCTACAAAGTCAATATGCTAATTTTCAAACAATAAAGGAAATTATATTTTAGAACTTGTAAGAGATGTACTATAAAATTGCAATCAGATTGCATGAGCTATATGATGATTGGAAGTTTCAAATCAAGGAAAATACTTCTATATATACATACATACATACATAAATATATATATATATGAATTCAACCTCTCTCATTTTGACAGTTATTTTGGCTAAAACAAAGGCTTCTGGGAGTAGCTCAGTATCGCATTGTTAGTGATGTAAACACCTGGACCAGCCATCAGGACTCCATCCATATTGGATCATCATCCAAGTAGCAATCTGAAGCTAATGCACATAATATTCGTTATAAAGAGAGGAAAGATTATTTTTTTAGTAACCTGCACAAAAGACATGGAAATACAACACAACTTCCTAAATATTATAAGAGAAGCTACTTTCACAATCACAAGGCCACATTCCAGCCAATTCGCATGTGGAATGAAGGATAATGGCACAAACTATTTGGAAGCAAGTGTCTGTGGATTGAACCAAGGATAAATCGCATGAATTCTTGAATACAACTAGGTGTAAAATTACATTGCACATAGTAAAGAGCATTAGCTTCTAGAAATCTAAATTATATCATTATACAGAAACATAAACATACAACCATAAATAAATTGAATTAATATTAGAAGTAATAGCATGATTTTTAAAAAATCATAATAGTTAAGATAGTAAAATTTTCAAAGAAAAAACATGTATCAAGAAAGAAATGATTTAAGCACATCAAAAAACCTTTGATGGAGATTAATATTAATCAATTCTTGCCAAAAAATATATTGTTTATGAATAAAGTATTATATGCATCTACTGCAATGAAATAATAAGTTGTCAACAAGCAGATATTTGATGTTTATTCTTTGAAAGAGAACCTTATCCAATTTAAGGAGCCTTGATGCTCAAAACTATTTTCAAATACTAAGGCACATAAAAAAGAAAAAGAAAATTTTCATTCTGCAATACTCATGGCTTGTCTATCTGTAAATATGTTTTGATAGATAAACCATAGAAAATATATATATATATAACAAAGACAAAGAAAAGAGGGAAACCAAATCCCTAGCTGTTTAGAAAAGTTATCTAACATTTGAAGCACTCTGACCAACCCATAATCCAACCTTTAGTTGTTAAGCTTTGATCACAACAACAGGGAACTTTTAGCCTCTGTAGCTATGGCCAATGCAAGGGAAGTCTTTCTTGTTCCTCTCTCAAAGACAATAAGAATACCCTAAAAATATAAGTACAGTTTTATAAAAGCATTACAGATCTAACATTAGGAGGTGGCATGTCTGTTTTAATGATCACACCACTTCCTTTTGAAATTTGATCTTACTAAAATAAATTTAAAAAAAATTCAAAAATAGATTTTTTAGAATGCTTGTAATCAAATACAAATAATGATAGGAATATGGGTACTGGTCCTAGGTCACTCCAATAAATCTTAGACTGGGAGACCCACAATCCAACTCCACTCATACAAAATAACAAGTGTATACTTCTCTAGACCTTGAGACTAGACATCGATATATAAGAAACAAAATAATAATATCAAAGCCAAAGCATAACTAGAGGTAAAAAATTATAAAAAAATTTTGTTGAATAATGCAATCAAAGGAACAGAAGAGTAATCACCAAAATTTATTTGACATATTCTACGAAGGTAAACCACAAAAGGCACAAGATAAAATGATGCCTAGAATGATTAAGCAAATATGCTCAATAAGGACAACTGAGATAACCATACCCAAGGTGCACAAGCTCCTTTTTCCTCGAAAGCTATGGGATTTTGTAAACATGTCACAATATCATTGATTTCTTCTGTCATAGAGTCAACACTAGCAAACTCACTCAAGCATATTGGTGGATTCTTCACCCTCTAAAAAATTATAATAATGAATAAAATAAGCTTTCAGTGAAACTTATGATTAGTTCTAAATAGAGAAAACCATGATATCATGATCAAATATTAAGCTACTGTCACTATCATACCTTCATTGGATCAATGCCCTCCTTTTTCTCCTAATTCTTCTGTTAAACTGAAATTGATGAGAAAAGTGGTGCACGAGCAGCACGATCAGATCAGTGTCAGTACATTGACGATGATAGAGTGGGGTTGGATACGGTCTCCATGCACAAAACCTTGGTGTCACTGATGCAGATCGCGTCACAAACCTCATCAATGTTGGAGATGTCAACGAAGGTGGTGCAAATCGAGCAGGATCGAGGGAAGAAGCGGGAGAGGAGGGTGTGGGTGTCGCCGTAGAGGCAGTGAGAAGCGATGATGTGCGATCCAGTAGGGCAAAGATGGAGGAGAGCGGAGGAGATAGCGCACATACCACTGGAGGTGCAGTAAGCTGCCTCGGTAGACTCTAGGGCAGCGGCCAAGATTGAGGATGATTGGGTTGAAATGGCGGCTATAAATGAAGAAATCAAGATCAGGGCTGAGCTTGCCGGTGAACACCTGGCGCATAGTTTCAGGATTGATGACGATGAAGGTCACTGAGGCCGCAATCGACATATTGACGCCGCCGTGCTCGCCGAACTCATGGCACGACGATAGGTGGTTCTTCGGCACGATGACGTCATCTTCGCCGGAGCTATGCTTTATGTTAGGGAGAACAAAAGAGAGAGCACGCCAGAGAAGATGGGTTATACGGGGGAGTGTGAGAGAGTTTCATTTCTTTTTATTATTTTAAAATTTAGAGGGGCTTTTTCTAAACTGGCTCTTTTGAAGGACTTAAAATTTTGAAGCTCTATTATTGAGGCAGTTTTTTAAAACCCCTCTACTTATCCGGTTCTATAAGTAGAAAATGGTGTAGTGGCACTGAGAGCCGGCTCTGCTTCTCTTGCTCTTGAAGTTTCATAAGCATCACCTGCTTTGCAGCAGCATAGAGGAGATCATGAGACCTACTCTGAAACCAGTCGAATGGACTCAGAGCTGGCGTGGGAGTCACCGGCGGCACCCAGAAGATGTATTACCTCTCCAACCAAACACCTTTTTCATTATCATCCCCTATTCATTCCTTTCCTCCTCTCTTCATTACTTCATTCCCTCTCATTCCATTACTGTAATCCAAACGCTACCTAAAGTGAATGTTGTTACCTTTGGAACCCATGGAAGTTGAATTATGTAACTAAGATTGAAGAGGTGAAAATGGTGATCAGGCTACTTCTGGTGTGGGCAACAACGATCCTGCTCTGGACTATATATGCTCAGATGATCACATTCTTTGTGGAACAAGCATCAACCATGGAGAGAACCATTGGGGAATTTTAGATCCCTACTAGTTCTTTGATATTTTTCTTTGTTGGAGCTATATTAATCACGTATCACTATGCCATTGTGCAAGAAGTACTGGAATGGAATACTAGGATTCACCTAGCTTGAGAGGGTTGGAATTGGCCTGGTTTTATCAGTTAGAGGAATATTTGTGGCTGCAGTGGCAGATGTAAAACGTCTAGCAGTGGTTAGACAAGTCGGGGAGGCTGGAGCCATGAAGGCCGGCACCATGTTTGGGCTTCCGTTTAGATAACCCCGGCCATCCCTCGACAGCGCACAGTGCAGACTATGGCGACCTGGCCAGGACCTAAAGGAATCCAAACCTTAAGCATTAGAAGAAAATGGTAGCATGTTTATCGTTTTCTGTACAAAAGCCAGAAAACAATAAACATGCTACCGTTTTTTGAAGAATGCATGCAAAACGGTGAATTATTGGTAATTTATTCATAAATTACATATTTATGTAGTTAAATAAAAACTATGTAATATTTGAAAAAAGCCCCCAAAATTGACCAGCAATACTATTTTTTATTTTTTATAAACTAATTCAAAATTTTGGCCGGCCTGCCCATAAATTGAACAGAAATAAAGTTTTATATTTTTGATAAAATATTTTCATCTGTAGAGTTTATATACTTATAATTTGATTTTTTTTTTTTTTCTCAAAAGGTTATATAAGCTATATGCATGGAGATTTATGTTTCTTTGATTGATCTCATCATAGCCATCCAATGTTTAGGGATTGGCTATATATATATATATGCAAGATCTTGCTTTTTATGCTATCCAATGTTTAGGGATTGGCTAAGTATATATATGTCAAGATCTTGCTTTTTTATGCTTTTGATCATGATACGTTCTTGGTGGGAGGTGGAATGCAACTCAACCCCGCCATTAGAGGTTGTAACTTTTTTGGTGAGATCAAGGATATCACCTCTGTGAAAGTTCCCATTGGTGTTTCCTTTGACGGTTGCATCGATCACATGTGAGCTTTTGGAGTAGATCTGATTCATGATCGTTGTGTTATATGGAGTGGTAATTTTTGTGTATAAAATTATTAGGCTAAAACATGTAATCTTACAAAAGCATCTTTTACGTGTGATTAATTAAATTAATTATTATAAGAGTATTGTTACTTTACAATGATACTATTAGGTCAAAAAAATATGACACTACATAAGCATTAGGATTATTTTTTTGGGTGGGCACTTAACTTTGTCCGTGTTACAACTTTAGCACTTAATTTCAATTTGTAACAAAGCGAGCACACATTAATTCAATTTTGTTTCAACGGCAAGGTACTATGACTGTTCCGATAAAGGTTTGCTGATGTATACATCGGTTTGTTGACATGGAATATGTCTCTCCACATTAGCTATGCACGTGGATATTCCACCTAGGCAACTTATCCACTTGTCTTTCCCTCTGCGCCACGTAAGCACCCACCAGCACAAAAACTCGTATTCTCTAGATCTTGATCCTCATCTCGATGTCACAGTTGGTGTCTGGTGAGAACGTCAGTGGCGGCTTCACATTCTTACCCTTGCTCTTCTGCAATGAGCTGTTGATCCTTCCGCAAGAGACTCTAATCATGATCTTCTTCATTTTCAGCGATCCAATCTTGACTATGACCTTCGTCTCCAAATTGATCTCAATCGGAACACTACTCTTATTCTTCTGATCCGAAGCCATAGATGAATCCACCTGGTTCCCCGAGAGCCCAACCATGGTCTTCAACAAGGTGTTGTTCATTGTCCCCTAGATGAACCCTAGGACCAAGTCATCACCGATCGGTAAGCCGTCGAAGGAGAGGAGATGGAAATAGGGTTATAGGAGAAGATCAGTTTGTAGTTAGGGTTTCATGTGGTGATGGAAAGATCTAGGCTGGTGGCGAGTTAGTTGGAGGTGGTGAGGTTGAACACGGAAAAAGAAAGGGTGGAGTTGGTGAAGGTGGGGCGGTATATAAGGTAGAAGATGGTGCCGGCGATGGTTGTGAAGAGGATGAAGGCAGAGATGATGAAGGTGAGTCATATGTAACAGGAGTAAAGCCAACCACAGCGGTGGGTTGCTTTGCTTAGGGCTAGGGCCGGTAAGCCGAACGGGGCTTGATGGTGGGCGGCGAAGGAACCCCATCGCCGTTGGTGGGTTTCCCTAAAACAAACACTGGCTCCACCATTGAGGTACCTCTCTCTCTCTCTCTCTCTCTCTCTCTGAATACTGAGATTAAAAAAGTGGGAGGATTTCTCAGGGGAGAGAAGGAGAAAAGTGGTTTTTGATCTGGTGGGTTCTTGCTTGGTGTGGAGGGAAGCACATGTGGACAAGTTGCCTAGATGGAATGTCCACATGCACAATTGACGTGGAGAGACATATTCCATGTCAACAAACCGATGTACACATCAGCAAACCATACCAGAATAGTTTTAGTACCCTGCCGTTGAGACAAAATTAAAATAATATGCTCACTTTGCTATCAATTAAAATTGAGTGCTCAAGTTGCAACACGGGCAAAGTTAAGTACCCACCCAAAAAAATAACCGCAAGCATTATCTTGAGAGCTAAGGTAAAGGTTGTGACTCTTCAAATAAGTCTTTTGGAGGCTATAAATAATGACTAATTCAAACCATTAGCAATTTGAAGATATTCTTTGTATTTTAACAATTTTCTCTTCAACTATTCTTTCTCCAAATAATGAAATTTTAGAAAATCACATTTTTCCTAAATTATGATTTTAGGTTGTATTATGGGGATATCACATAAAAGAATTTTCTATGATAAGATTCACAAATCTCTTTAAGAAAAACAAAAATATACCACCAAATTGATCTTACTTGTTCAATTTCTACATTTTATGTGAATTATTAGAACACCAACCCTTCATTTTCTTGACATATTACATTAGGCTTGTTGAATTTGCATCTTATGATTTTGAGATATGATTTTTTTATTTTGGATTTGCATTAATCACGTGAGGATGTGATCCATTGCACAAAAATTTCAATTTAGAAACAACTTTTTCCCGTTTCTAATCCGTTTCTAGAGTGAATTAGTAACGGATTAGAAATTGAATGGAAATGGAATTCTTCTATTTATAAAAAAAAACTAGTTTCTACTTAATTAGAAACGAAAATAATACTCCATTTCAATATTTAGAAACCGATTGGAAACAGAATTAAAGTTTCCAACCCGATTTGATACAAAAAATATATTATTTTAATAAAATAAAAATTTTATTAATTCATATAAATTACAAATACTCCAACAAAATTTGCTTTACAAGACAAATAAACAACAAATTTGTTTAAAGAAGGCAAATGTTCCATGCTAATGGCTCTGCCGCCGCTTCGACGCTGCCACGATCTACATCGCCCTGGCAACCACAAGGTCACCCACATGTGCGGTGTGCCCGTCATCTTCAACATGCTTGCAAATGCCCTAATCTCTGATCGCAAACCCTCCCCGGCCACATCGAAGTCCTCATAGCCGGAGCCCAGCCTTCGGCCTCCATCCTCCACCGCGGTGAAGCCCTAGGGTTCTGAGTCATCCATGGATACGACCTCACTGAAACCACCGGCCTAGCCATCTCGCGTGCTAGGAAAGGAGAGTGAAACAAGCTTCTCGCAGATGAGCGAGCCCGACTGAAGGCCTGACAAGGCGTGTGAACTTTAGCCATGGTGGTGATCGACGTGATCAAGGAATCCACTGGCCGGAGCATCCCCGCGACGAATTAACCATAGGAGATCGTTCTCCGGTTAACAACACAAGACGAGGTCTTGCAGGAGTGGCGGCTAGAATGGTTACCAAGGAAAAGAAAAGTTGTAGTTCATGAATATAAACAAATAAATAAATAAATTAGAAGCGGATGAAAAAAAGGGAAAATTACTGTTTACACCTCAGGAATTTCAAATCTTCCCAAATAGCCCCTGCTAGTTTTGAATACCCCGGACAGCCCTTCTGTTATTGTTTCACTTGCTTTTTGCCCCCTGTAGGTCACTCGGGCATTGTCCATGTTGTGAAATTCATTCTTTACCCTTGAAATTGGTGAGAAAAAGGGGCCCAATCACATCATGCCAAACCTTTTTTATACCTTTTTGCATTCTTTTTGTATTCTTTTGGGAAAAAAAACTTTTTGTAATTTTTGTTCATTTCCTTAAACAAAATTTGGAAGACTCATCACCTTGGATTGTTGGAGTTTTCAATTCCTCCCCATTTGGTCTGTTCGATTTGAGTTCTACCAGTAGCCCGATAAAGTGAGAATTTCTTCCTTGCCCTCAGTTTTATCATCACGCGAGAGAGAGTAACAATTTATAAAAATACAGGTTTATTATGGAGAGTTTTTGTGCTATTATTAGATACAATAGGGGGGGACGAGTGCTAGTGTTCACGGCACTGACTTCTTGGGAATCAGTGTTAGTGGAGATATGTAAGCGATGGGGTATTGATGTTTCCCGTATCATGGTGAAGTTTGTCACACCAGATAGACATAAAACGGTTTGTCTGATAGAAAACGAGGTTGACTTCCAGTGCATGTGTCACATGTACTCCCTCTTCAAATGTCTGAAGTCGATCTAGTAATTGAGACAGATGATGTGCCATTATCGCATCCTACTGAAAAACAATTTCTTCTCGTTGTAAAGTTCTTCTCCTTTATGTTTTATGTTTACATAGTTGTACAAGTTAATTATTGCTTAATTATCCCCGTTTTCGCTTAAAAGTATATATTTTCACTTAAATAATCCAGTTTTTCTCTTAAAAAATATATTTCCTCATAAAACAAAGCAAACCCATAAGTTTTGCTTTGCTATCCATTTCCCATCCCAGTTTCTATTTAAAGTTATCCAGTTTCCGTTTAAAAATGTTCTTTTCCACTTACGTTTTTTGTGTTTCCATTTAAAATGTTGGTATTCTGTTTAAAGTTTCTAGTTTTTGTTTAAATGTTTATCTTTCCGCTAAAAATATTGATGTTTTCTGCTTAAACTGAAGTGGTGGCAAGAATTCAGATTCTATGAGCGTATCCGTTCCACCCATGGTGACCTTGACAATGTGGCATGCCTTCCTTCCTCGTCAGATCAATCTGAGGTGTTGTCATTAGATATCGGATAACGTTTTTAAATGTTGACAATTTCAGAGATGCACTTCAAAATTTTGCAATCAAATGGAATTTATATTCAAATTCATAAAGAACGAAAAACACTGGATGACTGTAGAATGCGCTGCCGTTGGTTGTCCATGGTGCCTTCATGCATCAAAGAAATATAATAAGAATACTTTCAGAATCAAGACAATGCACCTGAAATACACTTGCGGTGGTGGAATTGGATCGATATCACATCCGAAAGCATCCAAAAAATGGATAAGTGCACGAGTCATTGAGAAGCTTAAGGGCCAGCTCTTGTACAAGGCCATCGACATTTAGAAGGACATGATATGGGAACATGGTGTCCACATTCCATACAATCAAGCTTGGTTGGGTAAAGAGTATGCCCGGGTGATCCTCGACGACAGCAACATCTCCAGCTATGATTTGTTGCTTTGGTACGTGGATAAAGTGGTTGAGACAAACCCCGGTAACATTGCAATTGTTGAAAAAGACGGTGAGCATTTTAAACATGCATTTTTTTCTTTCTATGGGTGTATCATAGGATTCAATAGGGCTTGTAGGCCGCTGCTATTTCTTGATGGGTGCCACAGCAAAGATGGAAACAATGGTTTTTTCCACATTGCCTTCGGTATTGTCGATAACCAGACTGATGCCAATTAGACGTGGTTCATTTAAAAGGTAGGTGATTCTTTATACGATGAACGACATTATGAAAATATAATTACATCTGTGCTGGACAGGTATAAGGGCCTTGTGAACAACATTGCAAAGGTCTACCCTTCTTCCCCACATACATACTGCCTTCGACACTTGGAGGCCAATTTTATGAAAGCCAATGTTAGACTTGGGCAGGCATTAAAGGAGGAGTGCTGGTCCATATACTTTTGTATTGCGTGGGTATCCACGGCTAAAGAATTTGATGATTCTGTGAATGAACTGCAAGCCACATCACCCGAAGCCTATCACTGGTTGATTCAAAAATCAGATATGTCATATTGGTCGAATTATCTGTTCAGAGGTGAACGTTGGGGTGAGATGTATTCAAATGTGGCAGAGTCGTTCAATGCGTGGATCAACAAAGCTCGGCATTTACCAATGATAAAAATGGTCGACTCGATACGGTATTTGAATGTTGATTTTATTTAATGTTGAAAAATAGTTCTTATCCTATAAACTTGTTTGTTTCTGATTAAATAATGTTGTTTATGTTTAACTATAAAGGTCATCGCTTAATGTCTTTTCTTGTCATTTAAAAATGTTTGATTCTAATTAAATTCCAGTGTCTTAGCTTAACAGTGTTCTACGTCATACAGGTTCAAGCTGATGCGCATGTTATGTACCAACCATGAGCAAGCGAACAAATGGGAGACCGACTTATCCCGACATACATTCAAAGGTAGATGTACTTGTTGCAGAAAGCCGAAATCTCCATGTTGGTCGTTGTGTCGATTATCATTATGAAGTGATTGACCAGTACAGCAACTCCGTAGATCTATCGGGTAAAACTTGCTCATGTCGTAGGCGGCAAGTTTATGGTATCCTGTGCAAACATGCTTGCGCTGCAATAAATAAACAGACACAAACATTCATCGATTTATTAGCGCCTACTTCACATTCGATAATTACAAATTGGCGTATAAGGTAGCTATTTTCCCCATACCCGACCATGACAAGCCTACAGAGTACAATCGAGAATTGCGTTTGCGTCCGCCTATCACGAGAAGGCAACCTGGGCATCCTAGATGGAAGAGGATCGATTCGCAAGTGTCCGAGGTCTGCGAGTTACATTGCAGGTGCTGCCACGAGTCCGGTCACAATCGTAGATCTTGTAATGAATTTGTCGCCAACTAGGCATTGTAAATAAACACAAATTTAAACAAAAACCAACTTATTTACATGTCAATATTTGTTATTTAAACAAAGACTTTGTCTCTTAAAAATTTTACTTAAACATTTTGAGGAACATAAACAGAATATCCTATCTTAAACATATAAGCATTATCTTAATAGTAAAGGGATTATGTTAAACGAAAACATTGATATTTAACTAGAAACAGTTATATTTAATCAGAGACACTGATAGTTAAACAAAAATGCTGATTATTAAATGGGAACATTAAACGTTAAACCGAAACAATGATATTTAAACAGAGACCACACTATTTTCAATGTAAACATAAAAAGTTAAACAGAACAACTGAAAGTTAAACAAAGACAGGTAAGCATACAGACAAGCATGCAGCATTAAACGAACACAAGTAAATTTACATGAGAAAACTTGCCAAGTCAGTGTAAAAAAATGAATGGAATTTAAATTATAATGAGAAACTATTTTACATTTCAAAACAATATTAATTCTATTTTTCCCCAGTCGAAGAATCACCTTTCTCAGTGATGTCGGCTGCTCTCCCTTCCATAAGTATGTGGGCAACATACTTTAATCTCAAATAAATGAGGGATATTATTGTTTTTCTTCTTTTCACAAGCCACTTCAAACGTGGCCCTCTTAGGTTGTCCATCCCAATTACGTCCTCATCGTCAAAATCCGATGTCATCCCACTTACGTTGTCTGCAATTACCGGGGCTACCTCAGCTGCATCCGGGCTATTCCTAGTAGAGTCCGTGTCAGGTACTTCATTTTTTAGGGACATAGTATTCGAATGTGACCGTCTTTCCAACACTTCAACACGAGCAACAAGCCGAGGGAACTCAGTTATCAATATCTCGCAAGCCTGCAACAGTCATAAAATGACATCATCGCCTGTTGCAGTCGGGGGGCTATCACCGTCGGGGGGGGAGGGGGTTGACGTCAGCCGAGGTAGGAGGGGCTTGTCTGGTGCCAAAAAATGCGTGCGCGAGTTGGCCTGGTAGAAGGGGAACGGCGTCGCGCATACCTTGAAGAGGTTGGCCGCTCATCTTTCTTTCGAACCAGTGGTTTGGGAGCAATAGCATCTCCCCGGCGGGTAGCCCAAACAAAAATTCTTCATCTGCATTAGCCGCAATCAGTTCAGGAAACTAACATTTGTAAACAACACAATCTCAGTAAAATGATTTAACTTAAACAATAACAAATATTTTTAAATAGTCAACTCATATATTTAAACGATATCCTATATACTTAAACAACAAATCACCAGGTTAAACAATAAAGCATATTTTTAAATAGAAACTATTATTGTTAAACGATAACAAATAAAATTAAATTTAAACTACTATTGTTAAACGATAATAACAGTATTCCAGACAATTGTAACACATTGTTCATGATTTGTTATCTCCTTTTCTTCGAAAGATGACAACATGGTTCCTATCGACGCTTGCTTCCTATAAATATTTTCGCCGTAACACAGCATCCTTGGTGTCTTGCCAAAACGTAGCTTCTTTCCGATGCTGGTCAGCTCATAAAACAAGATGTTCAGTGCGACCAAGCAACCTTTAATGTACCTTGTGTTGGTCTTCTTCCTAGCCCATCTTGCTTGCACTCAAGTGGCCCTTGTGGAATTATCTGTAGTGAATTTATTTGTATCTGTATTAAGATGCTTATTCAAAAATTGTCTGTAGTTTTTTATCTTGTTTTCATTGTAAAATGCTGGATTTCTATCCACAACATTCCAATTACTGGAATTGAAACAAATTAGAATTCTTAATTCTCTACGAAGTCTAGGAGATAGAATATTTTCAGGAACAAAAAAATCATAATGATTTTTGTCTCCATGTCCTCCATAAGCCATTTGTGCATCGCCTGCGCTCATGCATTTCGTGCCATACCAGGTAGATCATCGACATAATCAGCGATCCAATTCAAAAGCAAGCATGAGGTATTTGGGAAAATGATTATACCCATGAGGTTCACCATCAGGAATTTGACGAAATTTTCTTTTTCTCCCCTTTGCCGAACAAGTTGCTTAAGTGTTCTCTTAATGGAGTCTCTGTGTCTCTCGTAGGTTTTCGATAAATACTTCTCTTCAAAAGCTGAGTGTGTTTTCTTCTTCTGAAATACGACTGCATCTCCATCACATCACAGACCAAGAATGAGAGCTACATCTTTAGGCCTGAAACTCAGCAGGCTTACCCAGATCTTGAATTTATTAGTGCGGTCATCCTAGCTTTGCAACAGAGAATCAAGACGGGGTCACTCTTGGAAAACAGGTTATAGTTTAGTGAATGCTACAAAAGGTGTCGTTCGGATGATCTCCTAGTGTCGTCGACTCATGTAGACTTTCAATTCAGCCATAGTCTCCACTACCGGTGTCAAGTAGCATCGCCCATTAACTAGGTTTACCGCAATAATCACAAGCCTGCGACAATAACAATACATTAAGCAATATTCAAACATCTTAAGAGGAAAGATATGATTTTAAATGGGAAACTCAATTATTAAACAGAAACCTCAATTCTTAAACGGAAAAGCTATAATTTTAAACAAAAAACTCAATCCTTAAATGGAAAACTCTTTTGTTAGACTGATACTATTAAACACTACATAGTGCAACCATATCAAATTAAAGGGGAAACATACTTTATAAACATTACACAGCATAACAATCAAAAAATCTCTTTCGATCGTGTACACATACAAAAATGAAAAACAAAACAAAACCCTAGCCAAGAAATCTCCCTACAAACTTCAATATCATCTAATAAAAACATAACCACAAAACAAAACCAAAAAATCTCTCTTTCTAACAGAATAGTTTACAAATAAAACCATAATCACAACTTCTTTAACGGCATCCACCATGGCTCAATATCTTAAACTGCAACCTGATGAAATGCTGTGATAAGTGCTTGTGTGATATGAATGCGAAGCATTCTTTCCTTATGTTGAGCATTACTTTTCTCGGGTTTTTACACTAATATGTGTGTTTTTATGTTACTTTTGTTCAGGTAGGGTTGTGAGGCCAAGTATGAAGGAAAGAAGCCAATGTGGATCATAATGCATCGATTTTGGAGGAAATCTTGCTAAAGTTCAAACGCAAAGACATAGGTCGCGTGTGAGATGCTAGAGTGTGTGCCAACCTCCTCGTATTCTAGTTGGCACATCCATTTGGAGGGGCACAAGGGCAGTCACACTCGAGCATTCCAACTTATGCACATAGAACAAGAGCTCCACCAACTTGAATTTAGAAAAAACAGGAATTCATAGAATCCACACGGGCGTGTGGAAATTATCCACGCCCGTGTGAAAATTCCACATGGGCGTGTGAAAAATCCACAGGCCCGTGTAGTCGCCCGACTCCAGCCCTATTTAAAGCCGATTCAGCCCCGATTTCAACATTTTTTTCTCCATCTTTTCCCCAACTTAAGAGACGGTTTCGGCTATGGTTTTGAGAGGTATTGGCTAAGGTTTTGGAGAGGTTCTACGGCTCCGACATCGTCATTCCTTAGGAAGAAGGTTGGTAGGGGAGCTTCCGTCAAGCTGTATCCTATACCGGACGAGGGAATCCTTGGACGACGAGTAGAGGACTTTCCACAAGACCATTGGCACGACTATCGAGGGGATTTTAAAATGGATTCATTGCTTTTACATTCTATTTCTTTGATTGTATTTAGCTCCATGGAGAGCTAAACCCCTAGTGAGTACTTGGGTATTTGTGAACCCTAGGATGTATTCATTTCATTGAATCTCTTTATTATGCTTTTAATTAATTGATGTTTATTGTGAGTTCCAACCTTGAATGCTTGATTGTATGAACATTTCCCCTAGAGTGACACTAGGGTTGAGAGTTCTTGTTGGTAACCTTGTGAGTGAGTGACACACCACGAGTGTTAGACAAAGCTAGGTTGGAGAGAGTTGAGAGGGTGAGTCGAGAGGTACAGGAGCGTCCCCTTTCCCCTCCGACGCGATAGATTCTACCTCCGTTCCTCGAGTTCTTTGCGGCCATAATAGAGTGAATGGTCTAAGGGATGACCCTCCGCTGGGGATTAGTTGCGAGTGCAACGGAGTGAAGCGTTGAGGTGATCTTAGTATCTAGGGCTTAATCGTGGTTAGGGACCTTCCACCTGGACCAAAGGGTTAGGTCTATAATTAGGAAGAGATTTATCACTTGGAATCCCTAGAGCTCATTGCAACTCTATGCGAGTGCGAGGTGTTGAGATTGTTCGATTTCTCCTCCGGGACATGTATAGAGTTAGGCATAGTTGACCTTAGATTTGAGACTATGTAATGAAGGATTTCCACGACTCACTATTGCATTGATTAGGAAACATAATAGAGGGTTCTTGCACTTGAAGCGATTGTCCTAGGCGGAGCATTATCCGAGTACCCCATCTTTATCGATTGCCTTACCTTCTCCTTTACTCGTACTCTCTTACTTGTTGATTTTACTTTTGAGAATTGAATCATTGTCACACTTATCACTATTGATTTTTCACATAGCTAAGAAGCGGATTAAGTGCTTTTATTCCCTACTCCCTGTGGATTCGATACCCGCTCATCCGGGATTATTACTTCGACAAACCCGTGCACTTGCCGGATATACGCAAGGGGACCTTGTCATGCTGAATACTTGAATAGGACTTCTCCTTCGAGACATTGGTGGAAAGGGAAATTCCAGTTCTACAAAAGATGTCCAGGAAGAGACAACTATGGAAAGGGAAAAGCTGAAGAAACAAATAGAGAGAAAAAACATAACCGGCGCTAGTAATGGTTGTCTCTTGGGATTACCAAAAAAGAGAAACCCACTTCCTCTCAAACTAGAAAAATGATTGCAGCCAAGGTATTATGGTCAAACCACGTTGCACTGCAACAACTTCCCATGCAAGGGACAATTTTATCCAGAAAATTGAAAACTAACTCTGTTAACCACCGTTACATGCTTTGGGGGTTTGAAAATCATTGTGTTTAAAAGAAAGGGTGTTTAGGGATACACAAATTTAGGGGTTGTGTTTGTGCATATTACAAACTTAGGGGGTGTTTTTGGCAATTTTTTTTAAAAAAAAATTAGTTTGTAATTTTTTTTATAATAATTAATTTTCCAATTATTTTTATAACATAAATAAATTAGAAACGTATTAAGAAATCTGTTTCTAATTTATTTATTATTATTATTATTATTATTATTATTATTACTATTATTATTATTATTATTATTATTATTTATATATTAAAAAATAAAAAAAAATGGTTTAAAATTCATTTATACTCTTAAACTATGTATATTTTTTTTTTAAATTCATTCTATCTATTTATAAAATTTGCATATTATAAATCTTTATAAAGTCATAATCCTTTTACAAGCATATCTATTATTTAATATATTTTGAATTTTTATAATGATTATAAATGTATATTAATTATTTTTTAAAAATAATTACACCATAAACGAAATTTACAAATTTATATAATTATATCTATAAATATTAAAATTTAAATTCATAATATATATATATATAATATTTTTATACAATTTATTTATATATGTAAGTAATTTATTTCTTTTTTTAAATAATTTATAAAATAATAAATATTTTTGTTATAAAATGTAAAATTAGAAATGGATTCAAAAATCCATTTGAAAATTAAAAACAGACTGCATTCCATTTTTAATTTTAGAAGGAAGCAAAATCAGTTTCTAATTTTGAAACGGATTCTAAACTCCGTTTCAAAATTATAAATAGACTACATTCTGTTTCTAATTTTAGAAACGGAAGCAAAATGACTACATTCCGTTTCTAATTTTAGAAACTTCTAAATTATGTATACTATATTAAGAAATTAGAAATAGATTTTAAACTCATTTTTAATTAAGATATATTGAATTTTAAATAATCAAATAACTTAAACTAGTCTAAATATTAAAAACGGATGTTAAATATTTTTTAGTTATAAAAAACATATATAAATTACATATAAAGAATATATATATATATATTATATTAAAAAATAGAATAAATGATTTGGGGTTTAGGTTTTGTGAATTAATATCTTTTTTTTTCTTTTGATTTTTTAATTGAGATATATTGAATGTATGTTAAAATTCTAGATTTCTTAGGTTTGATTTATTTGTTTATTTTGTTATTTGGATGACAGAAGATGCTAGTCTTTTTTATGGGATTTCTTGACCTCGTAATAGTGATTAGGCTTTTTCCAATTGTCGATTGGAATTGCACCTTACTGATGGTTAGGGACGAAGTTAGGTATGCTCCAAGTTACCTTATTTTTTTTACAAATTAGTATTTATGATGTAGAAACTATATATTTTAAAAAACATATTTGTAAAATTATATTATTTGGTGCCTTAAATTTTTATAAATTAGTATGTTATATAAATATTATAATTTTAGCAAAATTTTTGGAAAACTCCCTACTTTATACAAATGGGTATATATTGTATTAAAAATTATATTTTTGGAGAAATATTCAAGAAAATCTATTGTTAGCCCTTAGCTTTTTATAAATTGATATACATAGAAATTATATATCCATCCCTAGTTATAACCTATTAATGTTCTTTTGGAGCTACATATTTCGACATATGTATAGAAAATTTTCATCTAATGTACTATTGTGTTTTTACTAGTTGAAGCTTTCTATTTCTTGATTTATGCATTTGTTCTTGCATGGTTCTATTTACATTTTCTTTTAGGTTTCTAGTGGTTAAAAAATTATACTACTTATTTTTTCTTAGAATAGCGAATGGTTTTTTCTTGTACTAATTTGAAATTTAGTAATTAAGGGAAAAGTATTTTATTTAATTACTAATGCATGGCAACTCAATATGACAAGGGTTAATGCTAATGATGAAGATTCAGTCAAGGTTACACTAGAGATGGAAAACTAGTATATTTTATTCTATTATATATTTCTCTCTAATTCAAACTTATTTTATTCTGTTTAGGTTGCCAAATGGAGGAAGTGCTCTAAATGAGATTGAGATTGAAATTTATGCTCCTCAAGTGCAAGTTTTGATGGAAACCAACATGAATGGAAGTGGTAATCAATTTAATATTTTTTATTTAAAAAATTGGTATAATATTTATTCAAAAGAGTAACACTTTCTACTGCAGCAATTTCACTGTAACAGTTTTCTGTAGTATCTGGAGATTTTTTGAGACATAAATTTTGGCCTAAGTCATGAGACTTCTATATGGGTCCATATATATCAAACCCGTATGCCCTCTGGTATAGACCCCGGTGTACAACGGGATTTCATCATTCTAGCTTCGTACGGTCTTCATACGGCCTCTATAAGACTCATATGGCTCGGGGTATTTAAGGGGTCTTCTAGGGCTGAAAGAGGGGTGCTTGGCTACCGAAAAGAAGGAAAAAAACCCTAGAAATGACAGCGATCTTTGAGACAATTTCAAGGGTTCTTAAGGTTCCAAACCACTGCACTCAAAGAGGAGATCCACCACCTTGGGAAGAGAGGAGTTCTTAGGATTGGGAAGCCGTCTTCAGCTAGGGGAAGCGTCATTCGGCCATCATTGTAAGAGGGAAACGTCATTTGACCTGATCTACCTCATCTTCATCATCATTTTCATCTAAGGAGTGTCACTTATGAACTTTTCTTGTGTTTTTATTTACATTGTTGTTTACACTTGTTAAATGGCGCACTAGACCCCCAAGGCCACCAAATGTTGGTGAACCTTGAGAGGTTCATCATGTATTTTGGATGATTGGTACTTAATTCTATTGTATTGGTTTGGTTTGTGATTTAATCCATTGTGCTTTTATGCAATGTAGTCAAATCGAGATTCCAATCGTAAATCAAAATTCTAAATTTGTGAATCGAGAATCTTGAATAGAATCAAATCGTAAGATTCAGTTCAACATTTCAAAATCAAAATATATATATATATATATAATTATATACATATATATATAACATGATTATACCAAAAATTAAATAAATAAATTCTAAGTCATGTATTAAATATAAAATATAAACTTAAAAACAACTTAGATCAAAACACTTATCTACCAACCAAGTTAATATTTAAAAAATATAAGAAGCTCAAAGGCTCAAACTTAGTTGCTCAAACTATCAAATTATAAGTTTCATGTCCATGATTCCATATCAACACCCATTCAAATTTGTAACCCTTCATCGTCGTCATCATCATCTTCTTCTACCATAACATCTTCTTGCTCCTCTTCCTCTGTATTAACTTCTTCATCATCTTCTGCCTCCTCTACCTCCTCTTCATCTACAATAACTTTTCCTTTCCTTTTCCTGTCAAGTTTTAAGTTTCTTGGTCATATATAAAATACATTATATATTATATAAAATAATATAATTCAATATTTTAATAATGAATGCTTATGCATTTAGAGAGTGTGTTATTTACCTCATTTTCTTTTGTTATTCGATCCAAGCCCTCCATCATCTTCAAAATAGTCATTCATATCCATCTATGAATTGTCTTGGGGTAAACAAGCTTCCATTACTTCGGTGATCAACTCATCATCCGACTCCATATAACTCAAACAAATTAGATCATATGTCCACTTTTTTTCTCCCTTTTTTCTTGTCTTGATTCAAGTTGAATGTTGTACTTGACTAACACGAGCATTTAATCTTTGTTCTTTGTTGCTCCAAACGGTTTCTGTTTTTGGAATGTACGTGTTGTACTCCAATTTCTTTCGCATCCTGTAGCGCTACATGTAAGGCTTAGAACCCGAATGCCAAGATTTTGAAGCTCTTTCATTCTTCCCCACAACTTTCCCACCATAAAGCTATATTACATAAGATAGGTAGTTAGATTTTTTTTTTGGCAGAACTAATACTAAAAAAAAATTCACAATTCATCTACAAAATTAAAAAACATTACCAGGTTGCTTCTTTTCTCTTGTTAAAATAGCCATGCTCATGCCAAATAATCCCTCTACCTTCTTTAAATTTTCTAATTATTGATCAATTTTGATTCTTGTTTCAAGATTGGGATACATTTTTTCAATTGTCTTGTACAATCCCATTTTCACTTCCATGTCCGCATTGAAAGAATCACTATATTGGAACCTATAAAATTATAAAATTTAATGCAGTGCAAGTAAAAATTGGCAAAAATTGAAAATTAAAATTAACAAAAATATTTTGTAAATTAATTTGGGATTGAGAAAATAGGCCTCGCCGTGAAGTGGCCTATTGAGTTGCAAATCCCATCTTGTGTCAATAATATGTCAAATGCGTTCGTATCTTGCCTTTTGACAATTGAAATTTTGATCAATTTGTTCTTTTGCTCTATCCATGGCTTCATATACGTAACCCATTGCGGGTTTTGCATCAACATCCACAAGTCTAACTTTAATGAGATGACTTGGACACTTCAAACAATACTTAATAGATTTCCAAAACTTTTCATCCAATAACAAGTTGGCCTCTACCCCCTTTGTCTCCATCTTAGAAGAATAAGAACATCTAGCCCACTCTTCCAATGCAAACATTGCCCTAAGAGCAAGTTTAGAGTCATCAATATTTTTCAAAGAGAGAAATGATGTAGCAAATCTTGTAACCCCCGGCCTCTTCTTGGAGTACTTTCTAAACATGTTAAGAACCCAAACATGTCAATAGATGTAAGCACACACTTCCTTTGCTTTTTTTATAGCATCTCTAAAAATTTGCGATTCACCCATGTCATGCAAAATCAGATTAATGCAATGTGCAGCACATGGAGACCAAAATAATTTTGTCCTATTCTGCATTAATAAATCACCAGCAACCACATAAGCTGGAGCACTATAGGTCACCACATGGATAACATTTTCCTCCCAATTTCCTCCACAATTGAATCAAGCAACTTAAACAACTTCTGAGCATCTTTTACTACATCTAATGTATCAACAGATTTAAGGAAAACAGTTCCACTAGGGCTATTAACCAAAAAATTAGTGAGAGATCTATTTTTCCAATCACTCTATCCATCGGACATCAAAGTACACCCTGCCTTTTTCCACTCCTTTTTATACTTCTCCACCATTAAGTTCACATTATCAACTTGTTTTTTCAAAAATGAAATTTAGCTTCATGATAGGAAGGAAGTTTTAACCCTCTCCCATAATAACCAACCATCTCCATCATTGAAGAAAATAATGGACTTTTTACCAAAGTAAAGGGCAAAGCATATCCATACAAAAATTTGCAAATGCTCTAGACGACCGGTTCTCTTTTTTTAACCATTGCATTTATAGTTTGTTGCTTGACTCCCTTCTCTTTGATGATAAAGGCATCCATAGCTTTTCCTTTTCCTTTTCCTTTTCCTCCTACACATTGAACATCTTCTCCCACTTGTTCTTGAAAGCATTCAGTCCCATCTAAAACTTTTTGGTTTTCCATTTCATTTAAAAGCTTGGTAAAATTTTCTCAAATTATCTGGACATTGTTTGCAAGGAGCAACATCATGAGTCCCAGCTAAGTGATGTTTCATTTGAATTATCCCTCCCCACTTTTCAGATCCACAATAATTACATTTCAAATGCATTCTATTGTCTCCAATTCAAAAGCAATGTTTCTAAGTCGGATCTATTTTCTTAGTTTGAGATCCTTTTTTAAACGTGTAAGACATTATCAAGTATTAAGCAAACCTATATATATTTTAAAAAAAACAAATTAGTTATTTCAAAAATAGTTCAGATTTAAAAAATAATGAAATAATCACATAAATATTAAATTATGTTAAAGATTAGATTTTTAATTAAAAAAAATTCTTCTATAACAAGCTTTTTAAGATAACAAATTAATTTGATATTAAAATTTTAAAAGAAAACATTATCTTTTAATTAATCTTTGAATTTGTTTTTGATAACAAATTTAAAGATTAATTAAATAAAAACTAATTTAAAGAACTTTTAAAATAACATAATAGTTGACCGTATATATTAATAAAGAATTAAAAATAAAGAAGAATGGCAAGAAAGATGAAGGGATGATGAAAAATACCTACTGTTGAGGATGTTGGAATAAAACCACAAAATTTCTCCTAGTCCTTTCTCTTTCTTCTATTCTTCTTTCTCTTTTTAGTCTTCCTTTTGCTTTGATTTTTTTTTAAAAAAAATTTGGTATCTGGATCATCGGCCTTCGTTTTCTACAAAGGCTAATTTGTCTTTTTCTTTATTTAAAATGATTGATTTGTTTTTTTTAATTCAAAACTCAATAAATCAATAACTAAATTCTTGATCTTCTCGATTCATATCGATTCGATTAATTCAAGACTGATTCAAACGATTCATTCACGATTCTGGATTAATTTCGATTCTTTTATAGGATTCGAACAGTTACGGATGGAAAATGATATGAATCGTACAATTCTAACTATACTGCTTTTATGCTTGAATTACATGTGGAGAGATCTGTAGTTCTTTTATGAGTTGTTCACATTGATGTAACTTGCTCATGTGCACTAGATCTTGCATGTATTAGAAGGGGTTGCTTGTACTAAAACTCCGAGAGATCGGGTACTGGTAGCCCTTCGGCATTTAAGAATAAACCTAGGTTGTGTTTACTCTTATTTTGAGATTTTCTCATTCTTAATGCAATCGTATGAGGATTGGTCTGGAAGAGATTCCAATCAACACTCGTCTGGGATTGGAGTTCAATCACCAAGAGATTGGGATTGACCTAATTTAGAAATCCCTTGGTCCAAACCACCTTTGCACTTTTGTTGTTCATCCTTGTTCATGATGATCCCCTAAGGGGATCCATATTTGTGCCCTGTTGATCATCATTGTTGTGTTTGTAGCCTCTTGCTTTATCTTTCACTTTGTAGTGCCCTTTTATTTGTTTTCCCATAACTAGTTAAGTAGAAACCCTTCACTTAAAAGTTAGGTTAGAAAGTAGATAGCGAAGGAGTAATAGCAAATCCTTAACCCTCGAGGAATATGATCCTTGTGTTTTACATGAGGTATTACTTGGCGACCCCATGCATTTGCCGGATACACCACCATCCTGCTTAAAAAAAATTGGTTATGTTTAAAGATGTTTCATGAACTTTAAAATGTTGATTGTTTATTGTTACTTTAGAATGCTGCTTGTTTTTTGTTTTAAGAACTTTGTTAGTTCTAGGGGGATATTAGTGTGGTGATTTTCACTCAATCTCTCATGTAATGTAAACACACACTCTCAATGTAAAATCAAACAAGGAAAAGAAAGGAGATACACGAATTATTTACCCAGTTCGGCACAACTTGCCTATATCTGGAGGGATCGAGCTTGGAGGTAATAAATTTACTAAAGAGGGGAATAAGAATGAGTACAACTCTCACACTCATCCTCACAAAGGCAAAGAATAACCCTCTCTAGATTTCCTGATGCCTACTCTCACTTACACACACACTTGGGTCTCTCTCTGGTGGCTCATCCTAAATCTCAGAGGATAGCCTCTTATATAGACGTCTCAACGTCCTAAATATAGCATGTCTCTCCTTTAAAATCTCTACAACTCCTAATTTGAATACCTTCCAAACTTAGACATTACAACTCCTGTTGTAAACGAGATTGCAACATGACCAACCTGCTGACCTTGATTGAGTCGCAGTTTCTATTGCAACGCAACTTGTAGACACCTTCAGTCCTCCCGATTATGTCCAAGTCTGAGTCACTGTAGTGGAACTCTCCAAATCTCAACCTACAAAAACCTAGCTTGCCTTCTCACATCCTTATCAACAATACTCTCTCCCGAGGATCATACCAACATGGTGCATCTCTATCTCACCAAAGATGTTCTTTAAAATCTTTTTTCCAAACTTGATTTTTACTTCATCCAATTTTGGTTCATCAATATTCTTATTACTAAACTTGATCTCATTTCATCCAAGTTTAGCTCTTTAGTATCTTCCAAACATGATTTTCATTCATCCAAGCCTAGGCTTCAATTATCTCCATGTATATATTTATGCCTTCAAATAGATTGGTCCTTGAATAGTTTGTACCTTCAAATAAATAGCTTTGTCTCCTTAATTAGTTGTGACCATAGATATTCTCCATTTATCTTTGCCACATCACTATGTGCCTTGTCACCTTGGCATGTAATCTTGTTTGCTACATCATCTTTTACCATATCATTTTTTTTTCCCAAGTCATCTTCAACATGTGTCAAATAATGCCAATTATGGAGCTCCATCTCTAACAAACTTGAGTGATATGCACCCTTTGATATTTTATTTTGATTTACTGGAATTGTTTAATATTAACTTTGTGTATCAATTTTATATTTATCACATTAATTAGAATATTGAATTAAAATAATTGAGATCCTATATACAGGTTTATATTCGGATCCTTCTATATAGGTATTTAAATATAGTAATAAATCCAAAAACATAGATCTGTTAGTAAAATATTTATACTCATTTGTAAATCAAAAAACATAAATTCATTAGTATAGGTACTTGATTCCATTGGTAATTCAAAAAAATAAATTTAATTAAAAATATATGAATCCATTGGTAAATTCAAAACATAAATCCATTAATATAAGTATTTAAATCCATTGGTATACATCTACAATATACACTAATGGATGTTTAAACCATTGGTATAGGTACAAGGTCTACACTAGTAGATGAGAAACTACTGGTATATTCTTTCCGCTACGAGGTTTTGGCCAACGAATTGAGATTCCATTGGTGTGGTATGTACAATAGGCTTCAGAGGTACATACTGACAGTTTAGTCTAGTGTTGGTAAATAGCAACTAGTTTATAATGCTTAAAGCTTGCAATGAATTATGTCTGTTAGAGCTAGGCTCTATAGTTGGCATCATTTGACACTAAGTCAAAGTGACTTGGAAAGATGACATGGCAACCAAGATGGTGTGGCAAAGAATGATGACATGGCAAGACCTTAATGACAAGACAAAGTGATGTGGCAAGAAATAACAAGAAGATATGAAGCTATCTTTGAAGGGAGTTATTTTTGGCAAGCAATCAACTTGGAGGATCTCTTGAAGTGCAAGCAATGACCATGTGAAGGGTAAAGCTATATTTGGCAAGTGAATCAAGCATGGAAGATCAACTACCATGGAGGCCAAGTTTAGTGGAGCCAAATGAAGGCAATCTCTAAATTGGAGAGAAGATAATTATGGGTTGATCTATTTGAAGACACAAGCTATTCAAGGACAAATCTATTTAAAAAGACAAATATATTTGGAGATAATTGAAGCCCAAGCTTAGATGAACGATCATTCTTGGAAGATATTAAAGAGCTAAACTTGGATGAAAGGAGATTAAGTTTAGTGACAAGAATATTAATGAACCAAACTTGGATGAATGAATATCAAGTTTGAAGATTATGAATACTAAACTTAGTAACAAGAATATTGATGAACCAAACTTGGATATGAATGGAAATCAAATTTGAAGATTATGAAGACCAAACTTGGATGAATGGATATCAAGTTTGAAAATAAGATTTTGAAGATCTTTGAAGACCATCTTTGGTGAGATGGAGAATCGCCTTGGTGGGTTCGACCCTCGCAAGAGGGACCTACTGATATGATATGATGAGGCAAACTAGTTTCTAGCAGGAAGAGCTCAGGAAAAGTTGACTGCATTGACTTGGACTGCCACAACTGGGAGGGTTGGAGGCATCACAAGGTTGCGTTGTAACGGAAGCTAGAATTCAGTCAGGATCACCAGGTGGGCCGTGTCGTAAACTCATTTACAATAGGAGTTGCAACATCTAATTTTGGAAGGTATCTAAATTAGGAGCCTTGGAGATTCTAAAAGAGGGAGATGCTATATTTAAGACGTTGAGATGTTTATATAAGAGACCCTGCTCTTAGATTTAGGATGTGCCACTAAAGGAGACCCTTAGGTAAGGATGAGTGAGAGTGGACATCGGGCAATCTAGAGAGGGTTCATGTACTGGTTGTGAGAGTGAGAGTGAGTGTTATACTCTTCTTTCTTTACCTCTTTTAGTGGATTGTTATCTCCAGGCTCGGCCCCTAGACGTAGGCAAGTTATGCCAAACTAGGTAACTAATTCGTATGTCTTCTTTCTTTTTCTTGTTTGATTTGACATTGAGTGTATGTGTGTGTGTGTGTGTGTGTGTGTGCACTTACATTACATGAGAGATTGAATAAAATCATCACATTAATGCCCAACTGGAGCTAACATTAATATCCAATAGTTTGTTCATATCTTGCTGCTCTTCCTTGGATCATAACTCATATTTGTGTTGAAATCCTTGGAGCTTAGTGCGCGCTAACTCAAGTATCTATGTTTTGACCATTCTTTGTAAGGGATAACTACTACAGTGGTTAGTGAGTGGTATGTTTGTATGCTTATTTCCCATCCAAGACAGTATGAAGGTTTTGTTGAGCCTTGCCATATAAGAGTGAGTTAATATTAATTAAGCATGGGAAATTCTCTTGTTAGCTTTCTGTCATTGTTGGCATTAATAGTTGACCATCTTCTATTATGGCGTACTTGGGAATTTTAAAAAATTGTTAGCCTTAAATCCAGAATTTGGAAAGATGTTAATTTTCATTGCATTGCATGTTTATAAGATTGTGGAACCTCTTCAAGAGTGTTGTTTCTAGTGTTTGGATTGAGAGTTTTAGAGTTCGAGGAATTTGTCCAAGTGATTCAATCACCATGTAAAATAATTATTTCTTTATTAATTGTTTATTTATCAATTATTTAATTACTGTCATTTATTTGTTTTTTATATTTCATCTCTATATTCAAGATTATTTATTTATTTATTTGTCGTTTACCCAATTATTCATTTCATTGTTGGGTTGCATTGGATAATTATTGTTTATTTATTTATTTTAAAAATCAATGGTTTGACCGTGAAATTTTGTATTTCAACATATATAAGAACTTGGAAAACTTATGAATATTTTTATACTTTGGCTCTAAGATTTGTTTAGTATGCGAATATATTTAGTCTCAAAACGAGCTATGCTCAACCCTATCAATGGGGCCAAACATTGGGTATGTCTAGAGGGGGGCACGGGATGTCTTTTGGCCCGGCCCGGCCCGCCCAAACCTGTCGGTTCAGCTGACCCGGCGGGCCGGGCCGGTAACCCGTAACCGGCCCAGCATCAGCAGGACCCGAGTTACGGGTTGAGGGTCAGTCCCAACCCGGCAACCCGGCTGGTTGAGTCCTTTTTTTTATTTAAAAAAAAAAACTCAAATTCAAAGCACCAAAGATTTGAACCCATAACCTCTTCATCCTTCAAACACACCTTATGCACCAACCCAAATTTTTTCCTTGTTTAATTAAAGGAAGGAAAAATATATAAACATATTTTAAAAAGAATAAAAAATTATTTTTTCACTTTCTGTTTAATTATATATATCCTTTTAGATTCCATTATTTTTTTGCATTTTTGTGTCAAATTATTTACTTTTAATTGTTAGTAGCAACCATTATAGGGTATTACTCAATCTTTTTTTGTGTTACTCAACATTATAATCCATTGTTTTTTTATATGTATTACTTATCTCCATTATTAATATTATTTAAAAATAAATATAAAAATATAATGTCATTGATGTGTAATAGTATAACCTTATTGTTAATTTAAAAACTATAATCTTTCATACATATTTTTTTGTATATTTTTTTGGGTGAAAAATTCTAAAAATTTTTATGTATTTCTAGATATATTATTAACTTAAAATTAGAATATTCACCAAAATCCTGGTGAATAAATAACTAATAAAATTTTGTTAATAATATATTTTAATGTAAGAAAACTAAATTATGTTAAAAAAATATTTATCATAACATAATGTTAAATAACGGTAAAAAAACATTATTATTTTTAATTTCTCAATTATATATTTAATTGTTTTTTTATAGAAAAATTAAATTTCTTATATAATAAGTTTTTTTCAATTTCCATCGTCTCATGTTCCCTTTTTAATCAAATCTATGATTCTTGAAAAATATTTAAATTTAATCCTATACTAACAAGTATCATCTTTTTAAAAACATTATCAAAAATATTCAATAATAAGCATTTAAAAAAATAAATTAATACTAAAAGTTTTTAATTTTTGTGATTTATTTGAAATTATCCTAAATAGTTTTTAAAATTTTAAAGTTTAGATTTGATTTAAAACAAATAAAGAACAACAATTGTGGTCACCAAGATTTGAACTCAAAACTTCATCAACCATTAAAACCAATCATATACTACTCTAACCAATCTACCAATAAATTTTGTTTTGACAAAAGTGCTATACTAAAAGCTAGAATCAATAAACAAGTCTTTTACTATTGTAATTTAGTCCCACATCGACTAATTTCAAATAAATTGCATAACAACTGCCTATAAAATCAGTCACATACCAACCTTGTTTGTTATTATTTGTTTTGGATATTTTGTTTTATATTTAAAATTATATTGATAAATTTATAAATTTATTTAAAATATTAAAATTTTATAAAAAAACCTGGCGGGCCGGCCCGTGAACCGGCGGGTTCTGGCCTGGCCCGCCGGTTTGGCACTGTACCCGGGCCGGGTCCGGGTCACCCTCCCGTGACCCGACGGGTTACGGGTCGGCCTTGTTGGCCGGGCCGGTTACGGGTCGGCCAAGACCGACCCGGACCTGCCGGGTTGGGCCCAGCGGGCCCGATTAACTGGCATGTGCCCATGTCTAGGTATGTCGATATAAATTTCTAAGAAATTAGACTGTAGTTTCGCATGGATCTTCAGTAAAATAATAAAGGCTTCTGTTAATATGGTTTGGGTAATCGAGCTTAAGTAAATGACTTTTGCATTCATTCTCAAGTTATAGAGGATAAATAAATGACTTCTATTATTCAGTCTCATGTCATAAAAGATAAATAAATAATTTCTATTATTCAACCTCCAGTCATTGAAGGTATTATGCTAGTTTTAGTATATTTTGGAAACAATTATCCTTTGGGTTTATATCTCTGATGAATTACTTTACTTTGTATTTTGGTCAAGTTTCTGATAAATTATGAAGTTGTTTTAAACTTTTTTTCAGATTAAAAGTAGTAGAGCAGCGAGTTATTTCTCAAGTTATCAGTATCTGGTGTTTTTTTGGTGTCATGTTTGGGTTATTGTATTTGTTTGTTATGGACCCTAACTCTTGCATTTTGGACATTCATGTATATGTGTTTCTATTTGTTTGTTATATTTTTCTACTCTGAAACATAATCTAAGGGCTTGTAAGTTTACTGGGTTCGCTGGATCATGGGCGTGACAATTAGATAATATATATAGATTATTTCCAATAAAAACACTATCTAAATAGATATTTCTAATATACTAAGATGCTATTTAATACTGAAATAGTGTCTTGATATAATAAAATACCTAACATATATATATATCAGCAACAAACAACTTAATTTATAATACACTACAAACAATTTGTTATGATACACCATGACTCATACAAAGTCCGCTTAATTATTTATATCCATTGTCATTCCTGTACTTTAAAAAAAAAAAAACAAAATAAATAATTACCAAAAACCACAAAAGAGATCAAGCCTAACTAGACCCAAGCTCCAAAATATGAACGTAAATCTAGTGATCCAAATTAAGGCCAAGTTGCATGAGACGATGGTACATGTCAGGAGGATGTTCATCCATCTTTTGCCTCTCTGGTTGCACCCACCTGCCATCTCCTGATCTAACCATCCCCTTGTTCAAATCTTGTCTCCAATATGGTGGAACCATGTGATGGTCTTTGAGGAAATCACAAGCCTTATTAATTAGAGCTGGATCTCTTCCACTTGCTAGAACAAATCTTTGTCCCTTTCCATGGTATCTGTTTCAATGATTTTCGTAGCAAACTTTAGGTATATTTGCTTCCTAAGTTTTCTGAGGCCTATAACAATCTCTTGGATGATATTTGTTCTATTTTATATCATAGATTAAGAGATGTAACATTGCTTTTGTCAAAAAATAAAAACAAAAAAGAGATGTGACATTGGGGCAGTTTAAATTCACTTGTGCAACTAGTGCATGTGTTCTACCTATCAAGTATTAAGTGACGAGCCAACGATCTTTGGGTCTATTGGTACATGGGTCGTTGATAGAGCTCTCACCGAGTGGTGAGAGTTCGATTCTCGGCTGAGGGCACATTTCTGGGAGTTGTGAATAATGATTGTGTACGGGTGGTTCCAGCGCCCACGTGAGCGCGGCCCCGTCCCCACTTGTTCCACCGAGGCTTGTGCACGCCATTGGGGTCTCTAGTGGGTTCGTCCCGCTCTTCTTCCTCAAAAAAGTATCAAGTGACGAGCAACACTAAAATTTGATTATTAAATTTATGTATTTAAATAATTAAATTAATATAAAAAAAAAAATATCATTGATGGTATAATTCTTGGGTGTTTGGTTAAAAGCGAAATCGACTTTATCTCCTAATCTTACACTCCCCTTAAATCTCTTGCTTAACCTGTCCGTATGACTTTATCTGATCTAATGAGTTTAACTAATTAGCCTGACTCTGCGTTTGGATGAATCTAGCATTTTAATAATACTAAGTTGTAACAAGTTTCTTGTTCCATTGTGTATGTAATTAACATTAAAATAATACTAAGTTGTTGAGATTTATTTTTATCACATATTTTATGTAAAACTCTTATAAATTAGACAGCATTATAGATCAGATGGCATCATTAATAATCCAAGATAATTTCTATATATTAATTGGGTTTATGCATGCAAGCAGCAAGTGCAAGCAAGCACAACCCCAACCTTGGTATGAGCATGGCAATGTTTTTACTGAAGCTCAACTGGTTTATTTTCCAAACAAGTTGAGTGAATAAAATATTCATAGTTCTTGTGAAGTTTTCACCTTGGTTAACAACCCTAATAATATCCAACATACCAACTAGATAATAATAAATATAACACTATTTTTTAAAAAATAATTTATATAGAAAAATATAGGTATAATTACCAAAATAGTCCATGTACTTTTCTCCATTTTTTTTTTGGTCCCTCTACTCAGAAATACTCCCGACTAGTCTCTCTACTTTGGAAAATGTGTCCATTTAGTTAAAAATGCTCTCAACCAGTCCCTCTATTTTTAGAAATGTGCCCACTTAGGAGCATTTTAAAAGTAGAGGGACTGGTTGGGAGCATTTTCAACTAAATGGACACATTTTCAAAAATAGAGGGACTAATCAGGAGCATTTCTGAGTAAAAAGACCAAAAAAAAATAGAGAAAAGTAGAGGGACCAACTAGGGTATTATACCAAAAATATAACACTATTCTTTTAAAAAAAAATATATAGAAAAAAAAACTCAAATCCGCTACATTTGACTTGAGAGAATATGAATCTTTCTTCTCCTAATGTAAAGGTGGTAACTAAAAATTCATATTAATGCTATCAACGCTACCGATGGCATCTTTAATTCAAATCTTTAAAGTAAATATATATTTTACACATGTACTCATGAAATTGTATAATTACAACATATATATATATGTATATATATAAGAGGATAGTTTAGGGGTTTTTTTTTATACGGATAAGCCACTAATGCAAGGTAGATTATAACTCTTATATTTCAATCAAAAATTAAAAATTAAAAAAATAATTAAATTATCCTTTATATTTTTTTTACACCTCCATGTGTAAATATTTATTATTTAATATATATATATATATGTTATAGAATTATCCTTTAATTTATTTATATAGAATTATTATTATATTATACACTTCATATATATCTATATATATAGAAAAAGAAGAAGAGTTTACTATGAGAGTGGTGTAATAGTAATACATACCCATCAAGAAGGTGGAGATGAGCCTCAAGGTTATGGAAGCAAGAAGGATCACCAGTATCCTTGAGAAACGGCGAGTTCTTGTGATCCAACGCCAGCTCCACCCCAACATGACAGTAACTCCATGGCAACCCTTCGGCCAACCTCTGCACCAACGCCGGCACCCTTTCATTGAACAAAATCCCCGGCACCTTCGGCACTGTATCATGAACATTCACCACTCTCAACGCCTTCAATCCCAACCCTTCAAACCTCTCCTTGAAAGCTCTGTTCCCAACCCTCGGTCCTGAGAATGAGAACACGCACACCGTCTTCCCTCCGCTGACCCCGGTCTCGACCAGATCGTATGCGCTTAGCATCGCCAGAGCGCTGCCGAGACTATGCCCAGTCACCGAGATGCTCACTTCTTCTCCATTTTTAACAGCGTAGTGGTCTATGAGCTTCTTGACCTCAGCTAGTACCTGCTCGCGAGCAGAGTATTTGCAGAACCGGCAGGATGGGTCCTTATCGGTGTACAAATCTACGAACCCTGATTCGACCTTGACGGAAGGATCTGGGCAAGGGATGCCTACGGATGAGATAGGGCGTAGGAAATCCATGAGATCTGCGATCCATTCGAGCTTGGTGACGGTGCCGCGCCAGGCGATGACGATGTCACGGCGACCGAGAAGGGCGGTAGTAGCATCAGAGGAGACTGCGATGTAGCCGATCCAGTTGGCGCGTTCGCTCCAGGTGCGATCCCAGCGAGATCGGGAGAAGAAATTGGGGAGGTTGATGTTGGAAGTGGCGTAGAGGAAGCGGGAGACTTCGTAGCCGTAGGAGTCCATGGCGAGACTAGAGAAGAACTTGCGCCGAGGGTACTTGGAACTGCCGCAGTAGCGGGAGAAGGGGTCGAAGTCGAAGGCGTCGTAGCAAGCTTGGGAGAACTCGCCGTAGCGGATGAGCTCGGAGCGGAGAAGAGGGTCGATAGGGTCGAGAAGGCCGGACCAGTCTTGTTCGCCGTGGAGCTCAGGCCATCTGGAAGGGAGATGATGGTGGTGAGAAGGTGAGAGGGATCTGGTTGTGAACTCGTCGGTGTCGATGAGGGGATCGTCTTGGAGGTCGGAGAGAAGGGAGGTGAGGGAGGAGTCGTCTTTGGTGGTGGCGGTTGTGGAGAGGTGGAGTTGGTGGGGTTTGGGAAGGAGAGGGAATGAGAGGAGAGATGGATAGGGATGGAGAGGGAGGAGAGGAGGAGTAGGAATAGGATGATGGAGAGGAGTAGATGGGAGCTTGAGGAATGGGATCGCCATGGAATTAATGGAACGGTGTTGTTGCTGGGGATGGACTTGAGGAAGAGGGAGTTGATTATTTATAATATTATAATATTGTTATGATATGCATGGTTGGTGTGGTCCATGTTAAAAAAATATTATAAACGTGATGTGACAAAATTTATTTTTTTTTCAAAAAACAATTTAAAACAAAAACTAGGTTAGTGGTCTAGCCGGATTGCCGCCACTGCCATAATTGTTTCGTGCAAAATTCAAATAATTATAGTCCTGGTTTATAACAGCGAACTTAAAGTCTAAACAGAATAGACTGAATTAGCTGTAAGTGAAAATGCTGTAAATAATAACTCTTACAATCACCACTCTTATCATCCACACTTTTGCCGCCATCCTATCAGCTCCTCCGACCTCATGGTCCCCACCTATTCTCCCGACCCTTACGCAGACTCTCGTCGATCCATGGAAGAGATTGTCGCTACCCTCTGCTTAAGCCTCGCCGGCCATGTCGCCTCTAGGAGATCCTCCTCTGCTACCTCGACCTCAACCGCTGCCACGCTCACAAGTACATCATCGGCGCCTTCGATGATCTCCTTGTCGGCCTCTCCACCGCCTCTGGATCCAAACCTTATAAGAGGTTTTTTTGGTTTAATATGGAAATGGTTTTATAATGTTGTGTATGTTATAAATAAATATTATAATGGATACATACTGCAGCAAATCATTGTAGCAACCGGCATTACTCTTGAAACTTCTAGATGGCACTGTAACAGATGCAACACTATAGCAGTCGGCCATGTGGTACCGTAGCAGCTGCCAGTATTATTACTATTCCACTAACCAGGGTATTTTGGACCGTCGAATCAAATTGATCCTGGCTGTTCATTCAACTCTTGTAACCCTATAAATACTCCCTTCATTTGTATAATTTGTGATAGAGAAGAGAAAGAAAAGAGAGAGAAATAAAAGAAGAAGAAGAGGTCAATTTACATGGTTTTTGGGTTTTTGGTAAATATTCTGGCTCTCTATTCTTATTACTCTCTTTATATTTATAAAATATTCTTAACATGTTATCAGCACGAACTTGCTCATATGACTTTAATTTTCTTTGGCTTATCTAATATATATGTTATATATATGGCATCTATTTTTAATACTGAATGAAAGGAGGTCCTGCAGGTAAGCAAAATACTGCTAGCAAACCATACATTTTGTTTAATACATAATTTCAGTCAACCATATATAGGATTTTCTTAGAAGCATACATAAAAAACATACAATACAAAAGCCACTGAGGCTAACAATATTAGTACATCTAAAATAAACATGAAAAACAATAATATTAATATTACAATGCGTTTTTCTATCAAATCCAAATCCTCTAGTATGATCTTCCCCAAGTTTGCCATGGCGAACCTCAGATCTCGGCAATAAGGTAAAAACCCTTTTTTCTTCTCCGCGGCCCCTTCGATCTTCCCCGTTGGGTCTTCTTCTCCGTCGGCCCCTACTTTCTTCTCTCCCTTATTTTTCATTCTTCTTCCTCTTAACTCATACTCACTTTTAAACAAATTTTCATTCCCGATGCTACAATAATTGCATCGTATGAACAGTATGATATGAATAGTACCGTACATGAATAGTATTGTATTTATATACAGTATCAATCAGTATATAGAATTTATATTTTATTCTGTACACTCTATTCTAATTACCTGCTATATTATTTTGAAGAAAATGGCAAATATCGCAAAAAGAGAATTCGAGGCCCTTCATATCTCAAGAAGCAATTATATATCTTGGAGCCTCGATATCAAGCTCCATTTGAAAGCAAGGAACCTGAGCAAAACTATTGAGGCTAATAACAATGAGCCTAATGATAATAAGACGAAAGCCTTAATATTTATAAGGCATCATATTGATGATGGCCTGAAGAATGAATATTTGACCATTGAGGATCCATAGGAATTGTGGTTATCCCTGAAAGAAAGATTTGAGCATCTCAGAATGGTCTACTTGCCTAAAGCACGTAATGATTAGTCAAGCCTCAAGCTTCAAGACTTTAAAAGCGTGCAACAATATAATTTTGAGCTATTTAAAATTGTTTCAGTGCTACGTCTTTGTGGAGAAACAGTGACGAAAGGTATGATGCTCGAGAAAACATTTACAACATTTCACGCACGAAATGTTATATTACAACAACAATATAGAGAAAAGAATTTCACAAAATTCTCTGAATTAATTTCTTGTCTCTTTGTGGCGGAGCAAAACAAAGAATTGTTGATACAGAATCATCAATCTCGATCATCTGGATCAACACCACTGCCAGAAATTAATTTTGTGCAAAGAAGATGGCGTAGTCGCGGTACTGGTTTTAAAAACCGCAGTGAACGAGGATATTATGGTGGTCGAGGACTACGCGGCCGTGGTGGGGGCCGAAATAATATCGGATCACGCGATAGCAAAATTGATGTACATCAACAAAAGCAACAAAGTCACAAGATGGGGTTAGAGACAAAGAAGGATACCTGCTATCGTTGTGGCCTGGAAGGTCATTGGTCCAGAATTTGAAGGACCCAAAACATTTTGTCCATCTTTACTAAGAATCACTTAAAAATAAGAAAGGTAAAGATATTGAGACAAATTTTGCTGACAACCACATAGTTGATCCAATTGAGGATAATTCTATAAATAATTTAAATATAACTGAAAATACATATTTATATATGTCAAATTTCCTTATAGACTAATTTGTAATATGTCTTTATGTTTTATTAAATTATATTTTTCTTCTGTTTTGTTAGAATATGGCTGATGATGAATGCATTATTGATTGCGGGGCAACGCATACTATTTTGATAAGAAAAATATATTTTATATCCTTATCAATAAGAAAGGCATGTATAACCACAATAGTAGGGTCATCAGACCTGATTGAAGGTTCTGGAGAAGCAGCATTGATGTTACCAAATGGGACATCCTTGCAGATGAAAAATGCTCTCTATTCCCCTAAGTCTAGGAGGAACCTTTTAAGCTTTAAAGATATACGTCTCAATGGATATCATTTAGAGACGGTTGATAAAGAAGGAAAAGAATATCTTTATATTACACAAGTAATTTCATGCCAAAAATGTGTACTTGAAAGCTTTCCCTGTATATCCTCAGGATTATATTTTACACGTATTAAAGTGATGGAATCACATACGGTATTAACCCGGAAGGTTAATGACCCAGAGATATTTAAAATATGGCATGAAACACATGGACATCCGGGTGCTATTATATTGCGCCGGATTATTACTAGTTCTCATAGACACCCACTGAAGGATTATAAAATCCTAACACATAATGAATATGCATGTTCAGCATGCTCAATGGGAAAGCTAATAACCAGACCTTCTATGGCTAAGGTGACTGGTGAATCTACTAAATTTTTAGAAAAAATACAAGGAGACATATGTGGACCAATACATCCATCATGTGGACCATTTAGGTATTTTACGGTTTTAATCGATGCATCGATTAGATGGTCCCATGTTTCACTTCTGTCTACAAGAAATGTAGCATTTGCAAGGTTATTGGCACAAATTATTAGGCTTAAAGCTCAATTTCCAGATTATCCTATAAAGACAATTCGTCTTGATAATGTTGGTGAATTTTCATCAAAATCATTTTATGATTATTGTATGGCAGTTGGATTACATATTAAGCATCCAGTAGCTCATGTACATACCCAAAATGGGTTGGCAGAGTTATTAATTAAAAGACTCCAGATTATTGCCCGTCCAATGTTATTAAGGACGAAACTGCCTACAAATGTGTGGGGTCATGCTATTTTGCATGTTGCAGCTTTAATACGGATCCGAACCACTGCATGTAATTCATATTCACCACACCAACTTGTTATGGGTAAAGAGCCTGATATTTCATATATAAGAATATTTGGTTGTGCAGTATATATGCCAATACCACCACCAAATCGTGCAAAAATGGGTCCATAGCGCAGACTTGGTATATATGTTGGTTATGATTCCCCTTCAATTATACGATATTTAGAGGTATTAACAGGGGATGTATTTACTTCAAGATTTTGCAGATTGCCATTTTGATGAATCTGTCTTCCCTACATTAGGTGGAGAAATGATTACTCAAAATGAGCCAAAACAAATTGATTGGAATGCATCACGATTACATACATATGATCCTCGCACCAATGAATGTGAACTTGAAGTTCAAAGGATCATTAAATTGCAAAATATTGCAAATGAAATACCTGATGCATTCACTAATACTAAAATGGTAACCAAATCATATATACCAGCTGTCAATGCTCTTGCAAGAATTGAGATTCCTAAGAATCCATTAAAAGAAAATCAAGTAGAAAATAAAACATGACAAAAACGTGGAAGACCAATTGGCGCCAAAGATTCAGCTCCTAGAAAAATGAAGGCAGAAAAATAAAGAGAAGGATCTCCCATGCAAAACGGGAGAGGAAATTATAAAACCCTAAGAACAAGTTAGTGGGGAATCAATGGAGAATGATATTTCTGAAAATGTTGAAAACTCAATTTGTTATGTAGATGATGGTCAAAGATTGAATCGGCATGAGACCAAAATAAATGATATATTCATTTACAATGTGGCTACAGATATAAAAATAAATACTGATAATGATCCAGAGCCATGATTTATTGAAGAATGTTGACAAAGAAATGATTGGCCAAAATGGAAAGAAGCTATCCAGGCTAAGCTAAATTCCCTATCAAAACGTGAGGTGTTTGGGCCGATAGTGCCAACACCAGAAGGGATAAAACCAGTCGGTTATAAATGGGTGTTAGTGAGAAAAAGAAATGAAAATAATCAAATTATGAGATACAAAGCAAGACTAGTTGCTCAAGGTTTTTCTCAAATGCCTGGTATTGATTATGAAGAAACATATTCTCCTATAATGGATAAAATTACCTTTTGATTTTTAATTGCCATGGCAGCAAGTAATAAATTAGATATGCAGTTGATGGATGTTGTCACAGCATATCTGTATGGATTACTTGAAAATGACATATATATGAAAATCCCTGAAGGATATAAAATAATAGACATTACAAATCAATCACATTTATACTCTATTAAATTGCAGTGATCTCTTTATGTATTAAAATAATCTGGACGGATGTGGTATAACCGTCTCAGTGAATATCTTATAAAAGAAGGGTACCAAAATGATAGTATATGTCCATGTGTGTTTATTAAAAGTTATACTAACGGTTTTGTTGTGATAGCAATATATGTGAATGATTTAAATCTTGTAGGCACTCCTTCTGAAATTGCAATTGCAGCATCATATCTGAGAAAAAGAATTTGAAATGAAAGATTTGGGAAAGACTAAATTTTGTCTAGTTATACAAATCGAACACTTATCCTCAGGAATATTTGTGCATCAATCAACCTATATAGAAAAGGTGTTGAAAAGATTCAATATAGAGAAGGCTTATCCACTAAGTACGCCAATGGTCGTCCAGACTCTTGATGTTCAGGAAGATCCATTTCGCCCACCTGAAGAAGGAGAGATCATTCTTGGTCCAGAAACTCCATATTTAAGTGCAATAGGTGCATTAATGTACCTTGCAAATAATACCAGACTAGATATAGCTTTTGCAGTACATCTTCTAGCAAGATACAGTTCTACACCAACACGAAGACACTGGAAAGGAGTAAAATATGTGCTACGTTATTTATGAGGAACTACAGATCTAGGTTTATTCTATCCACAAGAATCTTCATCCAACCTCACAGGCTTTGCTGATGCTGGGTATTTGTCTGATCGTCACAAAGAGCAATCTCAGACTGGATGCATGTTTTCTTACAATGGTACAGCTATCTCATGGCGTTCCACAAAACAAACTCTTACAGCTACTTCATCAAATCATGCTGAAATACTAGCTCTCCATGAAGCAAGTCGTGAATGCCAATGGTTACGATCTATGATTGGGTATATACAGTCATCATGCAAATTACCATCAGTAACAACAAATGCTACAGTAATTTATGAAGACAACAGTGCTTGTATTTCTCAAATACAAGGAGGTTATATTAAAAGTGACAGAACGAAGCATATATCACCAAAATTTTTCTACACTCATGATCTCCAGAATGAAGGCGTTATAGAAGTTCAAAAGATTCAATCCACTGAGAATCAAGCTGTTCTATTCACAAAATCACTTCCTAAGTGCATTCACCAATGACTTATACACAAAATCGGGATGAGAAGACTTAAGGATGTAAGGACTTCTGATATAAGTTAAAGGTTATTTATTTGAGGGGGAGACTGCACTCTTTTTTCCCCTCGCCAAGGTTTTTTATCCCAATGGGTATTTCCGAGGCAAGGTTTTTAATGAGGCAGTAACCCTCAAATATACCAAGGATAGTGTACTTTTTTCCCTTAGCTAAGTTTTTATCCCATTGGCTTTTTCCTAGCAAGGTTTTAATGAGGCATATCCTTTGGCCGTAGGCATCCAAGGGAGAGTGTTATAAATAAATATTATAATGGATGCCTAACGCAGTAAATCACTGTAGCAGATGGCATTAATGTAGCAATTTCTAGATGTCACTGTAGCAGCCGCCCATGTGGTACTGCAGCAGCCACCAGTACTGTTACTATTCCACCAACCAGGGTATTTTGGACCGTCAGATCAAATCGATCCTGGCCGTTCATTCAACTCTTGTAACCCTATAAATACTCCCCTCATTTGTATAATTTGTGATAGAGAAGAGAAAGAAAAAGAGAGAAAATAAAAAGAAGAAGAAGAAGAAGAAGAGGTTAATTTTACAAGGGTTTTGGGTTTTGGTAAATATTCTGGCTCTCTATTCTTATTACTCTCTTTATATTTATAAAATATTCTTAACGGTGTAATGTTTTAAGGTTTTTCTTAATTTTGCTAGATCAAGTCTGGGAATTTCAAGTGTTATTTCTTCTTCTCCGGCGGTTTTTTATTTATTTTGGTGTCAGTGGTAATGCACTCAAAATGTTTAATGGAATGTTTGTTTGAAAAGAATCCAAATATTTGTTTTTGATTGTATGTTTTCACATTCGATGGTTGTTGTTTCTTGATTCTATGTTGATGGTTGTTGAATGTTAATGCACTTGAGGTGCTTGATGAAATGCATATTGAACAATATTGTTGTGAATTTTTTATTTTGAGGTTTGATTGGTGCTTAGTGAGTGTGTTTTGAGAAGGCCAAATTTTTGTTTTTGATTCTATGTGTGTAATTTTGAAGGATATTGCTGATCTTTGTAGGATTGTTGTTGTTTTATGCTAAATTCCTTTATTTTTATTTTTATTTTATTTTTTGAATATTGATAAATTTTTTAAATTAGTATTAATCTTAAATAATGAGAGTTAAAGTAATTAGTAATTTTTAGGAATAAAATTGAAACATAGTATATAGTTAAAAGATTTTATAAATAATATTAAATAACTAGTGTTAACAATATGTAAAAGTGGTAATCTTACCATTTTACTTACATGGTAATTATACCCTTTAGTTTACATCAAACTAAACAGCCAAAAAGTAAATATAGCATTTCTAGTTACAATAAACTAAATAGCTATGTTGTAAGTTAAAATACAGTATTTTCACTTACATTGTAACTTCGCTTACATGTAATTTAACTTATAGCTAACCAAACAGCCCCTAAATCACTACGAGGACCGAATTATCTTAACAGCTCTTGATGTATTTATTATATATGTATATGTCAATTATTGACGTTCATAGAACGTCTGCAGTTAAGCATAGTGGTAGTCATAGAAAGAGACAGAGAAGAAATGACATTGAGTGAGTATTTGGTTCTTAACTTCTCTTATCGTATCTATCAATATATATATATATAAATACATCGACTATGGAGGTAAAAGAGCACAGTTATAGAAAGAGACATAGAGAAAAGGGATCGAGTGGGAATTTGGTTTTTATAAAATTTAGCTGGAGGTACTAATAAAAATATAATTGATTGAATCATTGTTACAATCATGATCTGACAGTTCAGATAAAAGTACTGTACATCACATTTTTCATTAAACTATTATTTATTAGTACAATATAACTATTTTTAAACAATGAACAAACTGTTGGATCAAAATCTACAAACATTCATAGATAGTATGTACTATACACACACACACACACAAAGACCAAGGCACCATGACTCCCTAGAACCGTGGCAAGGAGGCTGCAACTTTAACGAATCCACCCTTCAACGCTATATTTGGTTGGGGGAGTGGGGAGTGGTGAGAGGGTGTTTAGGGTTGTGGTGCATGTTTGGTTGGACGAGTGAAGAGGGGTGAGAGGGGGTGAGGAGGGTGAGGCACCCCTCCTGGTCCCTCATAACCCACTCCCAGAAATTGGGTCTTTTGGGGGAGTGGGTGTTTGTATATTTTTTCTTTTTTTAAATGATATTAAATACAATACTATCCTGCACTTATTTCAATAATTTCCATCATATCCTTTACTTATTAAAAACCCTATCTTTCTCATTTCCCCAATGAAAAGAGATGGTTGCCATTGATACATGTACTGTGGAGGCAATCACTAGTTGATCGGCATCCTATCTCTAAATAGAGAGAAGTGTTTCAAGCTCACCAACTTGGCTTCCACAGAATTGAAAGAACTTTGTCATTTTTTTATATTTAATGGGATTTTCATGATGAGTTTGTCTAGAAATCATGGTTTTTTCTTTTCTTTTTTTTTTTTGTTGGATGTTAATCTTGATCCTTTGTGTGCCTCTAATCTCTTGCTTTTTTTTGTATTTCATATTGTATACTCATAAATTTCTCACATGATATAGTTTTGGTTTGTTTCAAGTATTAAAAGGCCTGCACATATGTTGTTTGTTAAAATAACTAGATCCAAATTTGTTCAAATGATACAATAGCTTGTCCAAATTTGTTTCAAGTATTAAGTCGTAGTGAAAAAAAAATGAAGATTTGGAAAAAAAAAAAAAGAAAAGAATGCATGTAGAATGGATGATGATGGTGACCGCATAAATGACAGTATGAATATGTGTGCTATTGGAATGGATGATGATGATGATGATGATGATGATGATGGAATGGATGATTGACCCCACAATGTCTCAATTTTCAGCTCAAAATGCAAGTAATTTTCTAGATGATGATATAGACCTAATCCTACCTTCACCTACTGAACATGTGACTAAATTTTTATATGGTGATAGTGGTGGCAACAAAAAAATCTAGAAGAACTATAGACAAAGAGAAGGTGTTGGGGATGGGATGAAAAATGCAATCGAAAAAGTTGCAAATGCAATTAGGTCTTCTGCTCAGGTTATTATAGAGAATATTAAGACTTGTAGTGAGGTTATTGTATGAAAAGCTCCAATTTCTCCAACGAAAACATATCAAATCCTATTGGACTTAGTATTACCTATTTTATTGTAAAAGGATAAAATAGTTAAATATACATTACACACATTTTCTCTCCTCCCCACTTCTGTTTTTAACCAAACAAGAAAAATAAATAAATTACTCCACACTCTTTCATAAGCCGAACACAATATTTTCTGAAATCCTCCATACTCCTCGTTACCTTCTTCTTTAAACTAAACAGGGGATTAATGAATTACTAATGATTAAGAATATTAAATTTGTAATTTCGGTTGGCCCGTTCATTGCGCCATATGTAGACAAGAATTTCCCTGGTATGAGGATCCATGAGATTGAAGGGTTTGGTTTGGCAATTATTGTTGGTTCATTGGATTAATACATTTTTTTGTTTAACTAATAAATAATGTTATTTTTTAAATATTTTGAAATAGATATAATATAATATAATATAATATATAACCAATACTTGTTTTTTAAACTTTTGAATTTGATTTTTCCTTAAACAAACCTATTAACTAAAATTACTTGCTAGTTATACCAATAATATTTAATTTGATCTTTTCTTGCATAACCGGATGCGGTAGTTCACCTGATATATAATGTCAATTATACTGTATAGCATTTTATGTGTGATAGTTCACCTGATATATTGTCAATTATACCGTATAGCATAACCGGATGTGGTAGTTCACCTGATATATAATGTCAATTATACTGTATAGCATTTTTTGTGTGGCAGTTCACCTGATATATATTGTCAATTATACCGTATAGCATTTTATGTGTGTCATTTTTATAAAAAAAAAATATATAGTTTTTTTTAATAAAATTTTAATGGTGATTTGTCCAAATGATTATACAAATTTTCTAACATATATTATTTAAAATACAAGCGTGGCTGAGTTCTAAATGTTGAAATAGATGTAAGGCATTTCTAGGAATGGTCAATTGAATAATGAGTTTATTTGTCAATAAATTGAGAGTTATATCTATTATTACAAGTTAAGAAAAAATAAATTAAGATGATATAGACATATTTTTAAACAAACCACATATACTCATAAGAAATGTAGCAGCTCTCTAAGTGAAAATCATAGGAGAGGGAAACATATACTTAAAAGGTATTTAGTCAAAATTTTACATAATCATATGATAGAGCTTGATTTTGTAGTTTTTTTGTTCCTTGAGAGATAAAGCAAGCTAGACGAAGATAATCCATGTGATTGATTTCAAATAATTGAGACTAACTGCATGTAAGGGACAGTGCTACATAGCTAACGAAAGGTGATAGCATGATTAAATTGAACATTAATTGTTCGATGAAAAAGATAATAATGAACATCATATTTTTTTAATTTAAATATTAATTATAATACAATTATTTTTGGGACACTACACATTTGATTAGTTAGTCATCTAAACTCTCTTATTTAATGAAACTTAGACTGAATTAAGTAACAACATTATACAGAACACTTAATTGTTAAGGGTCATTTGATTCAAGAAATCTTACATTATCATCTGGAATATGATTACTACCAATGTGATTCCCAAATCATATCGAGAAAAATATGTGTCATTTCTGTTTGGTTGATAACATAGTAATGTGGTTGAAATATAATATTATCATGTTTGGTTAGATGGTATTCTTATATTATCAGTTGTATTTTTGCTAAAATACACTTCCTTATAGGTATCAAATCAATGTTTATAAGATTTTGATCTAATAAACAAAATTGTTTAATAATAAATGTGTTAGTATAAAAAACACAAAGTAAAATTTAAATTTTAAAATATTTCATTTTTATTAATATTAATTAAGTCAAACATAATTATTTTAAATAAATATAAATTTTTTTCTCCAAATTAATATTTGAAAAAAAAAGTTAATCGCAAATGTTTTTCTTTATGCCCAATCAAATATTTTAATAAATATAATTTCATATAAAAATATACGAAGAAAAAAATGAAATTTTCTTATTTTTTAATTTTTTAAAAATTGATTTTTTTATTATTTTAATGAATTTAAAGAGTTTAATGAAAAAAATACATTCTACCAAGAATGTTACATTGGCATTTATTTAGTTTGGTAATCACATTACTAATAATATTAACTAAGTTATCAGATTCCGCACTAATGTAATATTTCTACTCTAAACAACTAAACAAAGTAATATAATCTTACATAACGTTGTTCAAATTTCAAAAATAATCTAATGTTACCTCCAACCCAACACCATCTTTAGGTAAAAATACTATATATTGAATGGTGGAATGTAATCTGGCATAGATATATATATATTTATATATATATATATAGCAAATCTTAACACCAAATGCTGAAATCTAAAGATTAAAACTATAAACCCTTTAGTTGAAAAATACTAAATGAATGGGTTATTGACCATAAAATGCCTCACGCGAGCCAAATTATGAAACACTTTATTAAAAAATGCCTCATGCAGCTTAAAAAAAGCAGGAACTTGCATACTTTGAAATGTGGACACAATCATCCATAAAATATGAACACGCTAATATATAAAATTTATATTTTTTACAACAAAAGAGGCAAGAAAACTCTTACTCAACATCAGAATGTGCTGCAATCATCTACTTGCTCTCCACGTCCACGCCAATCCTCTCAAAAAACTTATGGATGCTGGATTTCATCAAAAAATCTCCATCCATCTTTAACTACCATATATATTGTCTTTTGTTAGTTAGAATGAAATACTTGAAGAAATTGAAATTTATATTTTCTATTGTACTTCAATAAAAAGTTGTGTTAGAACTAAAGCTCTATAATTGGTATTATTTGACACATGTAAAAGCTGACCTGGAAAAAGCAATGATTTGGCAAACAAAATGACAAAGATGATGACATGGCAAAGACATTTGATGTGGCGAGATATGACAATGAAAATCTTCGTAGGAGCTTTTGTTTGAAGGATCTCTCTTAAAGAGCAAGTTTATCTTAGATATGATTTAATCTATCTTTGGTAAGATCCAAAATGATAAAATCTATCTTTGATAAACTCTTTTCTCATGAGAGATTTATTTCTTGAAAACCACGTGAAGGATATTCTAAAAAGAAGAATAATCTATTGTTGGCAAGTATGAAGATCATCTCTTGAAGGCCAAGGATTGTATGGAGCCTAGTTTGGTGTAAAACTATTTGGAGACACAAACTAAGAAAGGCAAATACAAGCTAACATAATTCTCAAGACCATAATTATCAAAGCAATTTGAAGGAAAGATCCAAAGTTAATTATGGGCAGAGCTATTTGAAGACAAAAGCTATTTTTGGCAGGTGTATAGATATGGAAGCAGATTGATGACCCAAGCTTTGATGAATGAAGATCATGCTTGGAAGATCTTAAAGAACTAAACTTGGATGAAAAGAAATCATGTTTAGTAGCAAGATATTGAGGACCTAACATGGATGAATGAAGATCAAGTTTGATGATTTTTGTAGACCAAACTTGGATAAATGGAGATCAAGTTTGGAAAAAAAATTCGTGGAAATCTTTGAATACCATTTTTGATGAGATGGAGATGCGCCTTGGTGGGTGCGACCCTTGGGAAAGGGACTTGTTGATATGATGTAAGGAAAGAGGCTAGTTGTTGGCAGGAAGAGCTCGGGAAGAGTTTACTGCATCGACATGAACTGGAGCAACCGGGAGGATTGGAGGTGTCGCATGTCGTGTTGCAAAGAGAGCTGGAACTCAATCAGGATTAGGAGGTGGGCTGTGTTGCAAGCTTGGTTGCAACAGGAGTTGCAATGTCTAACTTTCGAAGGTGTCCAAAGTAAGAAGCCGCAGAGATTCTAAAAGAGAAAGTTATTTTGAAATGTAGAGATGTCTATATAAGATACCATGTTTTCAGATATAAGATATGCCACAAGTGAGAGACCCTAGTGTGTGGTTTGAAGAGGTGGGCATCAGGCAATCTAGAGAGGGCTATTCTTTGTTATTGTGTGAGTGACAATGAGTGTTGTACTCTTCATTCTTTCCCACTTTTAATGGATTATTCTTTCCGAGCTCAGCCTCCAGACGTAGGCAGATTGTGCCAAACTTTGTAACCAATTCGTGTGTCTCCTTTCTCTTTTATATTTGATTGTGTGTAATTCCATTATATGCGAGGTTGAGTAGAAAATTATCACATTTCTACCCCCTCGAAAACTAACAAGTTGCAAGGCTATTTGTACAATTCTGTGTCAAAAAAATAAAAATATTCTAAAATGATTACATGGCTAAAAATATGTAATTAAATTATTAAAAATATAAAAAATATATTTGCTGAAATTATGAACATTATGTCCTGTGTTATCAGCCCAAGAATATTTGAAAGAATATTTGTTAAAATATGAAAGCTATATCATTTATCAATAATGCACTCTCATGCCACTTGGTTCAAACCACCTCCACCGTACATGCAGATGCTTCCTATAATAAGTCTCCACTTTCCTATGCAGATGCTTCCTATAATAAGTCTCCACTTTCCTATGAACAATTCTAAATAATGTGCTTCTTCCTAACATTAAGAGGGCGTTTAGATGAGGGGAATCATTTCTCATTCCCATGTTTGATAGAGATTTTAAAGTAGTAATCATTACCTTGTAGGGGTTATCATTAACCCACATAAGGTAATGGTTCATTCCCCCCATATTGGGAGGAATGAGGGGGATGGAGGGGTAATGAGTGTAAATTATCAATTTTACCCCTCACTAATATATGTATTTGGGTATATTAATATATTAAATAAATATAAATATGTTGATATTAAAATAATTAACATTTAATTATAATAATCATATAATAATTATATTAAATGAGTATTTTTATTTAATATAAATATATATTAATACTAAAATAATTATATTAAATAAGTATATTTAATTAATAATAATTATATTATATAAATATTTCTATTTAATATGAATGTATTAATATTAAAATAATTAATATTTTAATTATAATAATCATATAAAAATTATATTAAATAAATATTTATTTCAAACATAAGCCATAAAATAATTAATAAGTAATTTAAATAATTAATTATAAAAATAATTAAAAATATTTTATAAACAACAAATTTTATATATTTATATTAAGTACATAAAAGTAACTTTAAATCATATATTTTCATTATTTTTTCAATTCCCAATATATTACTTTTCTACTTTTCCAATTCCCAATGAATTATTTATTCTTCATTCAAACATCTTTTTTATTACCATTTCATATCCATTCCTTTTCTCTTTCTTTGATTACCTCATTCCCCCTCATTCCATTACGATAATCCAAACGCACACTAAGAGTGTTTGTTTGGCTGTTTTTAGTTTTACATGTAAAACTAAATACCTTGCTTTACGAAATCCATTGTTTCTTTAGGTGTATATAGAAATCCTGGTGTAATTGAATTTACAGCATAGTGTCTTTTTGGGTGTATTTGGTTTTACGCCCAAATCGGGAGTAAAACCAAATTCAGGGAAAATAAAAGCAAAGAGGGAAAAGGAGAAGCTGTTCATCCGAGTGTTGTCATCCTCTGCTCACACCGGCAAGATCTCGTCCAAGGTCTCCTGCGCTCACACCGGCAAGGGTCCTCCAACTTCGTCCTCCACTCACACCGGCAAGATCTCCTCCAAGGTCATCCTCCGCTCACACCGGCAAGAGTCTTCCAAGGTCATCCTTTGCTCACACTGGCAAGATCTGCTCCAAGGTCATCCTCCGTTCACACCGGCAAGAGTCTTCCAAGGTCGTCCTTTGCTCACACCAGCAAGATCTCCTCCAAGGTCAACCTCTGGTTGCAAGAGATCATCTCATCCTCCAAGGTCCAACTTCAGGTAAATAATTTTTCTAATTTTTAGATATCCAGATCTTTGTAGATCTAGCCTTTCCTTCATCTTTGTAGATATCCAGATCTTGTAATGCATTAATGTTGTCTGTTCTAATTTTTCTTCATAAATTTCTAATACTCTGCACATCATTATCAGCCAAACAGGAATTAATGTTGCCTTTTCTAGTTTTCTGTTTACATTGGTTTTCAGAAAACCAATGATTCTTTGCATCGCATATGTATATATATAACAAGAGAAACCAGAAAGCATTAATCTTTTCCTCTCTAAATTAAAGTTTATATATATATATATATGCAGGTTTGTAAGGAGAGAGTTGTTGGTATATGAGTCTCATAAGACTGTTTTGGTTTCATTTCTTATTGTCTTTATTATGTTCATCCAGGGAAACCACTAATTTGGTAAGGGATTGCTTTGCAGAAAGCTTTCTGACGAACAAGGAAGATAATTTTAGCTTATTTTCAATTATTTTCTCTATTAATATATTATGAATGGTTTCTATGTAGAAGAAGCACTTTTTGGTTTTTAACGGCCTTGATTAAAATTTGAGAGACTAGTGCTACCCCATTAGAAAAATTCATGGTTACAGCCAGTTTAAGAATAATATTGAGTAAAAATAACATTAAACACTTTTCTTCATGGTTGTATGACATATGGGGTGCTTATGTTGATTAAATTTTATTTAACTCCGAATTGTTTAATTCAAATTTAAGAAAACAAGTAAAATATTATTGGGAGAAGTCATATTTGATAATATATTTAAAAAATATATCAAGAATTTATAAATTAATTTAATTAAAAATTTAATGCTTATGTTGATTAATATGCTAATTATATTAAACAAGATATTCAACATTGACATCATAAATAAAAACAAACAAAAAATATTGTGAGTTTAAAGGTTTAGGGGTAATCTCACCATGGGTGCCCACACTTCTTAATACATCAAACCAAACACCGGATTTCGTAATACAGATTTTCAAATCCCTCCAAACAAACACAAAATTCTGTAATACAGTATTTCCGGTTACATCTAACCAAACACCAGATTTTGCATTACTATATTTTTAAATCCATGAATTTTCAGTTACATTGTAAATGAAAATCCAGTGCATTTACAATTACATCCAAACAAACACACCCTAAGATTTCAAGTGAAAAGAATCATGCTAGGATGTGAAAGAAAAAGTTCACATAAAAAATGAAAGGAATTTTTTTTTTTTTTACCTACCTCTTATGAAATAAAGCAAAATTATTTTGTCGCCTTTTGACTTTCAAATATTGGTCTATATCTTTTTTTTTTTTGAAAAAACTTTAATTTACTAGTCAACTTAGAATACTTTTTAATTTTTAACATAACATTGAAATAATCTTTCTATACACTGTTTAATGAACAGTATCACTGTAGTTATGAACAGTAGTCAGTAACATAGTAAATCATAGGATGCACAGTATTTTGATCTCAACCGTTCAATCAATTCAGCTTACTAACTGAATCAATCTCAGTAGTCCAAACCCATTTCTACTAGTCCTGCATTTGCAAATCCAAAAAATTTAAATAAAAACAGAGGGACACTAGAACAACCCTAATGAACCGGGTACCATGGTTAAAAACTGTTCATGACACTATTTTATGCACCAAGATGTGCCTATCTCTCTCATCCTTACTCTCTCACTATCCCTTTTGGGGCCGTCTCTGTGGACGTCCCCAGATGGTCTTTATTCATATAAATTTATATTGGTTTAACCCTAGTTAGCTTTGTACGGCACAACAAAATTATAATACATGATACGTGCAGATATTATACATAATTCAGTTGAAAATTTTAAATAAAAATATGGTAAATAAAACGGAATGTTTTATAATATTAGTGGCTATTCATACTGGCTTTTCACATTTTATATTAAAAAGTATGTCATAAAAAAATATGTCTATAATATATAAAAAAAACATATATAGCATATATTTCAAATAAATCATATTGACGTACCAAAATATGAATATCCAATAAAATTAAACGATTTAGAACACCAATATATGTATAGTAGGAGTAATAATTCCCAAACAAACCTAAAGATAACAATAAACAATTAAGTTCATAATACAAAAGACAACTAAATATTATCTATATAACCCTGAAAGATAATCATCAATATTCTCATTTGCATCTAATGTTTCTTTGTTTTCCTGACTATCATTTACATTAGGCCGCTTTAGTTCTGGTGGATCTTCTAAACTTAGAGGTCCATTAAATTTTCTCAAATTAATAGGTTGTATATCTCATACTTCTAGAGAATTGAATTTTTCCATCATCATGGTATTCATTTGAATATAAAAAAAATCATTTAATATTTTTGAAGATAACTTATTTTTTTGTTCATATGATTTCAAAGATAATTTAATTTCACTCATATGGAGGAGCTTCATGACTAGCTCAAAATTTGGATTGCATACCTTTTAAGTATAGAGAGTGGATCCACACAATAATTCCACCACACATGTTGAATATTATAGTAAAGAATGTTAGATTTATAATTATATATATATATATATATATTTGAATTATAATAGAATATACATTCATAGCTTCACTTAGAAGGATGCGATGTTTTTAACATTGTTAAAGGAAGGAATTTACCTAGCAATAAAAGAGAATCAAAGAAAGGAAGATGGGGGTAGAAGTTTGAAAATGAATGATCTCAATTATAAGGTTGACTTTTTTTTGTTTGTTTTGATTTGTTTTTGTGTCACATGCAAAGCATGAAAATTATTTATGAATAAAAAACATGTTAGACCAAATAATGTTTTTAAGTCACAGGTGACATCATTTGTTTTAACTTAAAAATAATATGAATGTATTCATTTCACAAAACGTGTTGATTTAAGAAATCAAAATAATAAATAAAAAAAAAGCCCCCTCTTTTTTTCAAAGACAGTCATTAGCTTTGAACTTGTATTCAAGAGTGTGTAAAATTTTGAATTTAAAAAAAAAAATATTTTGATAACATCTTCAAATGAGGTTTTTTTTTTTTCATTCATGTATTCACATTATTTGGGTTTATATTTTGACACTTGGCATACATGATGTATATAAAGAAATGCATCCAATAAAGAAAACTACATAAGGGTTGCTTAATAATTATCTCTGTAAATAAAAGGCTAATTCATGTTTATTAACCAGACAAAGTATGTTCTATCATGTATTTTTATAATAAGAAATGACAATATGTCACTCGCTCTGTGAATAAGAAATTGGGGTTATGTTAACAAAAAAACATTATGCTTTTTATTTGTTTTTTATAAAATAGTACAAAACATGTCATTTTTATAATTATTTAAATAAATTTGGATAGTATAAATATTTAAATTTCACTGAGCATGCCTATATTAGGAGGATTCCATATATATTAAATATGGATGAGCCATGCATACATGTATGGAGTGAATCTCTCAACACAGTGGCGGCACTAGAAACAAAATTTAGGAGGTGCTGAATTCAAATTTAAAAATTTTATGTATATTAAATAACTTTATTAATTCAAACTTGAGACAATGATAGTCAATAATTCAAAAAATATTAAATATACATCCATCTAAAAATTTTGGTTTAGATGTTAAAAAGCCTACAATATTTAGATAATTAGCAAATAACTTAATTAACACTTAAACACTAAATTGACAAATAATACAATTAAAAAAATAACTTCACACAAATTCACAATAAAAATTCATTTATACAACAATTATTTAACAAATAATCTATAAATAATCAATTTTTCATAGCAAATAATCACAACAAATATCTAACTATTTTCACAACAGTTTTCATAACAAATAGTCAAACAAATATTTAACAAATGTCCAATAATTATTTAATAAATATAAAATATTTTTAAACAATAAAAATTAAACATATTAATTTAGATATAAAATAAATTTTAAAAAAAATACATAATAAAGCTCTCTAATGAAAGATAAAGTATAAACTCGAAAATCGGAAGAGATTGAGTAAAGAAAGAAAATTCACAAACTAGAATGATTGTTTTTAGAAATTTTGAAATAGCAATAGTATTTTTTTAATGGTTTTATTTATTTATATATTTATTATAACTATTTTTTACATTAATATCCTAAAAAATTAATAATAATGTATTGATAAGTTCAATAAAAAATATATCTAAATATAAAATTTTTAAAATAAAATATTTGAAAATCCATGTCAGATTAACCATATTATTTATTATAATCACCCAACATCAATTTTATTTAATATAATAATCTTATTATTTTTATATAATTTATTGTAAATATTGTGGGTAGAATTTTGAAAAAAAACATAATATCACTTTTTATACAAATTATAATTATTAATATTATAATAATATATATATTCATGAGCAGGGGGTGCTTGAGCACACCTTTGCCCCCTAAATCCGCATTTATCTCAACGCACATATGATCTATGGCTTTAGTCTGCCCAAGTTAAAAATTGAAATCCATCTTATTGGCGACATATTAACACTCTATGCAGGAGATCATGGCTAAAAAAATATTAATAGTGCCTCACATTTGATAATATAAAACATGCCATGAGTGTGACATCATCAATTGTATATAACCTTCATAACAAAAAAAAATTATTTAAACTAATTTAATTCCTGGATTGTTTGGTTCTTATATAACATTTGAATTGGAAGTAAATGAAATGCAACTGAAATTATTATACTTTAAATTATAACAAACTTCTTTGGTTTTATATGTATAAAAAATATATGAACTTTTGCGTCGACCGATTAATATGAATACAATCACCACAAACCAAACAACGACTAAATGATATGAAGAGTCATAAAAACCTTTTAACTACAAACTTTTTTTTTCATAATTCTTCCTGGCAAACAATAATTAAATAAGACGTGCATCATGTGCATGTGAGATGTCCTGATAAAGTTAGGCAGAGGACTTGGAAATGAACTTTCTAGAGGATGGCTTACATGGAAAAATTGGGGATGTGTTTGGTGCAAACAGTGGAACGATGACGTATGAAGGAAAATGTATATTCAATGCAGGGAAGATATATATTAATTTTCAAGATGCAAAACTCAAAATTATCATAATATATATTTCTTACGGTCCTTTTATTTATTTTATTTTTTTAAAAAAAATTATCTTTTTTACCTGTGTATTTAAAAAATTTAAAAAATATTAAATACTTTTTTTTGCTAAAATTTTACTTTCATCTTTAACATCCCTCTACATTTTTAATATTTTTTTTTGAAAAACTAAAACAATAAATTAAGAGAATAAAAAATATAATTAAATTATAAAAATAAATTAATAAAATCTTGGTGGAATTTTAAATAAAGATAATTTTAAAAAATCAATAGACTTTTTTTATAAATTAATAAGACAATAATTAATTTTAATTGATTTTTTAACAGGCATGAATTAGTTAAAGTGAACTTACATTGGACTGAAGGAGTATAAAAATATGGTGGTGAAAAAATTTGTTTTGCATGATGTACAAGAGTGTAGACTTATTTATACAAAAATATTTTAGGTATATTGAAAAAAATTATCAAAAATAATATTTATAAATCACTAACAATAAGTGATAATCTGCAAGGATAATTTGGTAAGGATCCATTAAAAACATAAAATCAAACCTTCTAACAATATGCAAAATTCATGCAAGCATAATCTGTGATATCAGCATTATATCAATACTAATTATTTTATACTTTTTGTGGGTGGAGTTGCATAGAATTCTTCTATGTAAATACATCCTATTATTAAAAATTAATGATTTAGATAAATTTATTTTGTTAAGTCTAATAACGTGGATTGACATTATATGACAAGCCATATAGTGACATGGTAAGAGAATGATGACGTGGCTAAAGATGACTCATTAAAGGAAGAAGTGACTAGGATGATGATGTGGCAAAGGATGATGTCATGACATGTGATGAAGATCATCGTGGAGATTTTATGTAGAGGGTTATGAAGATCAAGGTTGAAGGTTTTATTTAGTAGATATTCCTCTCAATACAAACCTCTCAATCAAAGTCATGTGATGATAAACTATTTTTGGAAAGTACATCAAGTCTAGGCAAATTTTATTTTAGGTATGATTGTCTATCCTTGGTAAGATCCGGGATGACAATTCATATATTTGATAGAACTCCTTTTTAGAAAGATCTATTTGAAGAGAGAGAAATATTCTATCATTGGCAAGAATTCAAGATCATAAACTTGGTATGAAGCTTTAGAAGACACAGATTTAGTTTGGTGTGAAGCTATTTGAAGACATAAATTAAATAAGGTAAGAAGACATGCCAAGAAGATTATCAAGACCATATTTAGCAAACACAATTTGAAGAAAGATCCAAGAGCTATCTATGGGTGGAACTATTCATGGAGACTTATCATGTGAGGAGATTGTTTGAAGATTGCATGAGATATGATTGAAGATTTGGAGATCCAAGAATGGATGATTGAAGATCATGATTGAAGATATTGAAGGCTAAACTTGGATGAAGATGAGATCAAGTTTAGTAACAATATTTTCATGAGTCAAACAAAAATCATTTGGGAAGACCAAACTTGGGCCAAGTTTGGAAAGAAGATCGGGAGATCTTCTGTGGCTATCTTTGGTGAGATGGCCGCGTGTGCCTTGGTGGGCACGTCCCTCGGAAGCGGGAGACCTACTGAAGTGACCTGAGGAAGGAAGCAGCTGCAGGCAGGAGGAGCTCGAGTCAAGTCAACTGCTAAAAGGCGGACTGAAGGAACCGGGAGGTTGAAGGTCGCAGATTCGGGTACATCTGGCTAGAACTCAGTCATGTTCAGTATGGTGGGCTTTGTTGCAACTGGGTGTTGCAACATCTAACTTTGGAATGTGTCTCTGCGGAGAATTCTAAAAGAGGTAACTGTATGAGACATCGGTGCGTCTATATAAGAAATCCAGCTCAAAGATTTAGGATGAGCCAACCAGTGAGAGACTCTTTGGTGAGAGTTGAGTCTGTGGCCGTCGGGCAATCTAGAGATGATATTCTTTGTATTGTGAGAGTGAGTGAGTATTGTACTCCTTGTTCCTATACCTCTTTTAGTGGATGTTTCTCAGGGCCTGCCCCCCCCAGATGTAGGCAAGGTTGTGCCGAACTGGGTTACCAATTTGCTTGTCTCTTTTCTCTTGTTTTGATTGTGTGTGTGTGTTTAATCCTTGAGTGAGTTTTTGAGTGAACTTAGCACATCACACCCCCACTGGAACCATCAAGTGGTATCAGAGAATTGGTCATCATTGTGTGCTTTGGTGTCAAGGCCGGCGAGATCCAAGCAGAAGTTCCGACGATGGCTGCAAGAGAAGGAGCATCGGTGACTTGACCACCTTTACTCAACGGTTCCAACTACCCATACTAGAAAGCACGGATGAGGGCGTTCATCAAATCCCTTGATGAAAGCGAGTGGACAGCTGTTGAAGAAGCATGGTCTCCTCCAGTCGAGCTTGATGATGAGAAGTGTGAGATCAAGAAGAAGAAAAGCAAGTGGAGTTTGAAAGATATGGGCAAGGCTAATGCAAACGGGAAGGCTCTCAATGCTATTTTTGAAGGAGTAGACGAAAATCAATTCAAATATGTGGCTACCTGTGAATCAGCTAAGGAAGCCTAGGACATCTTCCAAAGGATACATGAAGGTACAAACCTGGTTAGAATCTCTAAACTCCAGATGTTAACAAGCAGGTTCAAAAATCTGAAGATGGAGGAGGATGAAACTATTGCTGCCTTGAACTCCAAGCTGATGGACATAGCAAATCAGGCTTTTCAACTTGGCAAGAGATATTCTGACGAGGAGTTAATTCAAAAAACTCTAAGGTCACTAACCAAGAGATTTTAAGCAAAAGTAGCAGCAATAGAAGAGGCTCGAGACATCTCTACTATGCGCTTAGATGAGCTGATGGGATCACTCCAAGCATATGAGATGAATCGAAAGATGGATAGAAAAGATGAAGGGGTGGCATTGAAAGTCGAAGCTGAGATGCAGAAGATGTTACAACACGGGTAGTTGCAACATCAGGAAGACTGCGATGATAAAATCGCATTGCTATCAAAGAAACTTCATAAGATGTTCAGACAATACCAGACTGGGAACAGAAGAGTTCAGAAAGATAACTACAATGAAGAGGAGAAGAAGGATGAAGGGGAGAGTAATAAAAGAAGCAGGAATATCAAGTGCCGAGAATGTGGAGGCATTGGACACATTAGGAGTGAATGTGTCAATACCTTGAAGAAAAAGAAGAAGGCACTGAAAGCTACATGGAGTGATGAGTCCGAAGGAAGCGAAGAAGATAATGAAGAAGAATCAGAAGGCCTAACAAATCATTATATTGGCTTTCCAGCTATACTCTCCTTAAAAAGCAACAGTGTTGTTTGTCCTGAAGTAACATCAGAAGATAGTGATGACAGTAACAAGAGCATATAGTGAAAGTGACTTGCTGAAAGCATATGAGCTCATGTTGAAGAAATTTGATAAGATGATCTTGCTATACAAATATCTCAAGGAAGAGAAGGAAAAGTTACAGAAGAAGCTGACTGAATGTGAGAAGAAATTGACTCATGCTGAAGAAGCTATCAACTTCATGAACAAAGGAAAGATGAAACAGGATGAAATTTTATCTACTCAAAGACCCCTGAAGTCTAAGAGAGGTCTCGGTTACATTGGTGAATCCTTAGGAATAAAGAAAAACAAACTAGAAAAAGTGTTTATGAAGCCTCATCAACACATGGAGAAGGATGAAAGAGAAGTTTTCACATGTTTTCATTGTGGAGAAAGTGGGCATATCCGGTCTAAGTGTATCAAGTTAAAAGATGATTTGAAAGAAGGAAGAATCTTTGCATATGAGCATGAAACCATCAAGAAGAAATTCAGAGGGAAGATGATAGTTGTCAAGAAGATATGGATTAGAAGAGACTACAAGGAGAAGGAATGCTCAATGAATCAATCTAACCATACTGTTAATAATGCCTGCCAGAAATAAAATAATGGAAGGACAGTATGTGTGATGAGATGTCTTGATCCACCATGATTTTTTTTGTTCTAAAAATAAAAAATAATAAAGAAAAGGGAGGTTTCATATATAAAAACAAAAAAACAAAAAAAATATATACGAAGAAAACCCCCAATATTTTTTTAAAAAAAATGATGAAAAGTTTGGGGAGTTATTAAAGGAAGTTATTTAGTTTCAACTCCCAACATTCAAAAAGGAGTCTTTAAAAAACCCTAACCTCAAATTCCAACGGGCTCTCGGGTTTCAGAGAAGAAAGGGAAGAAGGAAATCAAGATGAAGTATAAGAGGGTGGCTCGTAGGTTTCCTGGTAAGAAGATAGGGTGTGGTGATTCCTCTCAAGGCATGAAGACATCCGGGGATGCTAGCAACCCCTCGGTAGAAGCCCAAGAGGATCCATCCAAGGCGTTGATTCCGTATGTTCCACCTGCACCATTGAGGATTGCCTATCCAGAGACATCAGAAATAGAGAGAAAGGACCGCCTACCATGGCTCACTCGGAGGTTCCCAGAGTTATTCGGGAAGGAGAAAGGGTTTGTAAGTTCTTCTACAGCAGGTAAGACCTCTACAACCGATCCTTAAGGTTGGATGAATGACGCCTTTCCAAGCATCTTCAAGGGAAAGAGCAATTTGGGATCTCAAAGGGAAGGTTCTGGTTCTAGTAAAAAGAGCAAGACTGCATACGATTGGAAGAAAGATTTGTTCGGTGATTATTCAGAAATTCAGAAGGCAATGAAGTTTGCAGAACAGTACAATGCAGAGGAGACCCCTTGATGATGTTACAACAGAACCCTTAGCAAAAGGAGTTCAGAAGGATAAAGAAGCCCAAGAACCTATTGCTAAAGACATACCTGGTAATGACAAAGAAAGAGCAATTGTTAAAGAATCTGAAGAAGAATCAAGTGATTCCTCTGGCAGTCACAGATCAGAGTTTGATGAAGACCCCGAGGAGACAGTCCAGAAGATACTGATAGACTTGAAAAACTTTGGAAAGAAACCAAGTGTTGAAGATGATGACTATGTTCCAACCCTTGTTGCAACATCCGATAGTTCACATAGTTCAAAGGATGTCCCCTTGAAGAACAAGATAGAGGAACTCAGAAAGAAGAAGAAGACTAAAGAAAGTGGGTTGAAGAGGAAGAAGGGACCAGTTCTTAGGAGTCAGAAGAAGGCTAAAGAAGAATGTGGCAACTCAACCCAAGTCTTCAGCAAAGAAGACCCCCATTGTTTCAACAAACAAGAAGAAATCTACAGTACCAGACTCAAAAAGGTTCTTAAATGATGATTGTAGGAAGAAATGGGAGATTTTATGCAAATGAGGTGTAATTGCTGAAAGGACCATTGATGAACCTGCATTTGATCAATATGGCTTGATAGATTTTTTGAATGAAAAGGGGCTTATAAAATCTGTCACTTTCGGGAAGCACTACAGCCCTATTCTTGTTCAGGAGTTTTACAGTAACTTAACCTCAGAAATCAAGTCTCCTAGGGAATCAGGCTACCATCAAATCATTCTGAGAGGAAAAACTGTGAAGTTCTCACCAGAGGGTATTAATGATTTCTTGGAGTGCCCTACAGAATATGAAAATGAATCATATGTGCATAATGATGACTTTGATTACTCTGATGAAATAATAGAAGCATTAGCTGGTGGTAAATGCAGCACTTGGGGACCAAAATCAAGACTCTCCACCTCAAAGTTGATAGTGAAATACAATGTATTGTTCAAATTGGATGCTTTCAATTGGTTTCCTACTGCCCATACCTCAAGCATTCTAAAGGAAATGGCCATAATACTCTATGCCATTGTTACCGGGAGACAGTTCAATCAGAGGCAGTTTATCTTTAACAGAATAGTAGACATGGTTAATGTCACCTCGACTGTAAATCATCTTGCTTATCCAGTCTTAATCACTCAGTTTTTGATGCAGAATGGTGTTTTGATGGAGAAGTCTGAGTTAGTGTCTGGAATTAAAAAGTTGAAAATCTCTTCCAAACTGTTTGGTATTGGAAAGGTGATTGATCTACCTGTTGGGGGACATTCGTCCATAGAAGTAGGGAGTGTAGATGGAAGTGCACCATTATCAAATGACTGTGAAAAGCTGCTGGAGCAACAGCTTGAAGATCTGCAGAGGAGGCATAAAGGTTTATCTGCAGAACTCGTCATACTTACTCAACAAAGGCAACGCATAAGAAGCCAACTTCAAGCTATCCGGCAGAAGCAAGGGGGAGTCTCCATCAACCATGCAGCAACCTAGGGGGAGTTTTCAAGATCTCTTTCCCATGATTTTGACACAATGGGGGAGATAGGACTGATGCTGCTTTCATTTTTTTTATCAAACAATTCATGTGTGATCAATTTATTTGTCCTTATGTTTGTTGAACTAGACTGACTTCTATTTGTAATATCTAGTTGATTGTCCGTCTGATATCTCGTGTATACATCAACTAGTTGTTTGTAATAAGTTATTCATTCAGTCCTGTAATAGTCCTAAAGTCATGTCCAGTTGTCAGTACATGTTGTAACATGGTTTTGTAACAGGCATCAGCCTAACAGGAGCAAAATCAAGAAGGTTGTGTCAAATAATGCTAAAGGAGGAGATTCTTAAGTCTGATAACGTGGATTGGCATTATATGACAAGCCATATAGTGACATGGCAAGAGAATGATGACGTGGCTAGAGATGACTCATCAAAGGAAGAAGTGACTAGGATGATGATGTGGCAAAGGATGATGTCATGACATGTGATGAAGATCATCGTGGAGATTTTATTTAGAGGGTTATGAAGATCAAGGTTGAAGGTTTTATTTAGTAGATATTCCTCTCAATACAAACCTCTCAATCAAAGTCATGTGATGATAAATTATTTTTGGAAAGTACATCAAGTCTATAGGATCTCTTCAAGAAAGGCAAGTTTTATTTTAGGTATGATTGTTTATCCTTGGTAAGATCCGGGATGAAAATTCATATCTTTGATAGAACTCTTTTTTAGAAAGATCTATTTGTAGAGAGAGGAATATTCTATCATTGGTAAGAATTCAAGATCATAAACATGGTATGAAGCTTTTAGAGGACACAAGATTTAGTTTGGTGTGAAGCTATTTGAAGACACAAACTAAATAAGGTAAGAAGACATGCCAAGAAGATTATCAAGACCATATTTAGCAAACACAATTTGAAAAAAGATCCAAGAGCTATCTATGGGCAGAACTATTCATGGAGACTTATCATGTGAGGAGATTGTTTGAAGATTGCATGAGATATGATTAAAGATTTGGAGATCCAAGCATGGATGATTGAAGATCATGATTGAAGATATTGAAGGCTTAACTTGGATGAAGATGAGATCAAGTTTAGTAATAATATTTCAATGAGTCAAACAAAGATCATTTGGGAAGACCAAACTTGGGCCAAGTTTGGAAAGAAGATCGGGAGATCTTCTGTGGCTATCTTTGGTGAGATAGTCGCGTGTGCCTTGGTGGGCACGTCCCTCAGGAGAGGGAGACCTACTGAAGTGACCTGAGGAAGGAAGCAGCTGCAGGCAGGAGGAGCTCGGGTCGAGTCAATTACTCGTGGCGGACTGAAGGAACCGGGAGGTTGAAGGTCGCAACTTTGGGTGCATCTAGCTAGAACTCAGTCATGTTCACTTAGGTGGGTCTTGTTACAACTGGGTGTTGCAACATCTAACTTTGGAATGTGTCCAAGTTAGGAAGCTGCGGAGAATTCTAAAAGACATAACTGTATGAGACGTCGGTGCATCTATATAAGAGATCCAGCTGAAAGATTTAGGATGAGCCAACCAGTGAGAGACTCTTTGGTGAGAGTTGAGTGTGTGGCCGTAGGGCAATCTAGAGAGGATATTCTTTGTATTGTGAGAGTGAGTGAGTATTGTACTCCTTGTTCCTATACCTCTTTTAGTGGATTGTTTCTCCGTGCCTGCCCCCCGGATGTAGGCAAGGTTGTGCCGAACTCGGTTACTAATTTGCTTGTCTCCTTTCTCTTGTTTTGATTGTTGTGTGTGTGTTTAATCCTTGAGTGAATTTTTGAGTGAACTTAGCACATCACACCCCCACCGGAACCATCATATTTGATAATTAGTTTTTAAAAATATTAGCATGGATTGAAAAGATTAATTTTAATAATATTGATTTTAGTTTGTGTTAATTAAATCATTTTTATTAATGAATGCAAGTTCTTTCTCCAAAATAATTTTAGACTCACGAGTCTTAATCTTCAATTTTTTTTTTAAAAAAAAAGAATATGGAACAAAATGTGTATAATATATAATTTGTAATTCCACCATATCTCTCAAAACTTTACCAAAGAACCTACTATTGAATTAAAAACACATATATTATCGAGGCGGATTATGACAATTTTTTTTTTTTTGGTTTTTATCATGTTGCACTTTGTTTTTTTACAAACACTCTCATTCAAGGTTCAAGTCAGGGATGGGTACAGATATAGAGCACACTGACAAGCTCAACAACACCTTGTCCTCATCTTGAGCAGGTTTTGATTTCGGGACCCCTCCAAAATAAGAACTTTATGCAAAAGACCCAGTACCAACAAACCAAACAACTGTTGATATATTGCACTCTTATCAGTTAATCTTTTTTATTTTACAATATATCACTCTCTAGCTTAATTAATTAAGTATAAAAAAGCAATAGTTTATCAATATATATATATATATATAAATATATTTTGTCATGTAGCAACAAGCTGCACCGCCCCACAAGGGGGTGTTAAAAAAGGACAGGCACGTATGGTGGTGCACTAGTTACGGTGGTTTAACAAATCCCTAAGAATCTTATGCTATGTTTGGATTGAGGGCCGGTGAGGGAAATTAAAGTAAAGCGGGAGTTTTGGAGGGTCAAAGTCAGCTCTTCTCTCGTTTGGATAGATATTTTTAATTTCACGAAGGGAAAGGAAATGTTAACTCTGACCCTCCGAAACCCTCCAAAACACCACTTTTTCTGACCCCCCGATTTGGGCTGGCGGGGGAGGGAGAACCTCCTAAAAATTTTATTTTTTTAAAAGACCTTAATACCCTTCATTTTTAAATTAATTACATATTACCGCTTTCTTTGAGTGAGAAAAAAAACTAATAATTATCTAATTCAACATAATTATTATGCTATGAATTAAAATATTAGAATAGATTTACTAACAATATGACAAAATGATCTTGTGATGATCCAATAGAGCTGTAGGAGAAATTGATCTTTAAATAATATATGATATATTTCCAAAGAAAAAATTAATGGTGGTATTTGAGAAGAGGCAAAATTAAAGTATAAAATAAAAATCAAAATAATAATGATAATTATAATAATTTTAGTATTTTTTTAAAAACTATGCTTGAAGTGTGAATTTATTTGAGATATTTATAATTCATGTGTTTAAATAAAAATAATTAATTTTTTATTTAATAATAAGGGTATAATTGGTAAATTATATTATTATATATGCCTTCCTTTCCTTTCCCTTTGTTAACCAAACAAGGTTTATTAGAAAACCCTCTTTTCCTTTTCCTCCATAAAATTTGTCTATCCAAACAAGGGTTGAACCCTTCCTTTGCCTTCCTTTCTCTCTCCTTACTTTCTCTTCTACTTTTAAATCCAAACACTATGTTAGGAATTTACCATGTGGGACTAGCTAACACATGGGGTAATTAGGGCTGAAAACAGATACCCAAGATGATATATCAATTACCACAACTCCACAATAGTAAATCCCCCTACTATGCAACCTTGAGAGGGATAGAGAATACAACTATTTCCACAATGGACCCAATAAATAATAGGTGAACAATATCGATATAATATTTTATAATTTATCTATAGTATGTTTGCACAGTATTACACAGTACTACGGCACAAGAGATTTGACCTTGCATCAATCATCCACTACTCATGATAACTTTCACTAGACTATCTGGTGGTTATCTTATCAACAAATTATGTTTTTAAAATTTTATAACAAATTTGAAGATTACACATATTTCATAAATTTTATTTTATTTTCCATATGATATCACCTGTGGGACACCAACTATATCTTTTAAAAATTTGGCTATATTTCAAATTTAATTTTTTCAAATAAGCATTTAACTTAATGGAAATTGCCAAAAACACCCCTTAACTTTACAATATGCATAAAAACACTCCCTAACTTTGTGTATCCCTAAAAACACCTTTCTTTTAAACTCAATGATTTTCAAACCCCTAAAGGTTGTAACCGGCGTTAACAGAGTTACTTTTGAATTTTATGGACGAAATTGCCCCTTGTATTAGAAGTTATAACAGTACAATCATGTTTCCGGTGTGAGAGAAAGTGTGGGGGGGTTATTTTTTCGGTAATCCTTAGAGATAACCATTACTAGCGCCGGTTATACTTTTTTTTTCTCTCTTCCCTCTTCAACATTTCCATTTCCAAAGTTGTCTCTTGCTGGGCATCCTTGTCTCAAAGAAGAACTTCGCTTTCCACCGTTATCTCGAAGAAGAATTCCCGCTCAAGTATCCGGCATTTCATCAGTTTGCAATGTAAGGTATTGAGCCAAGGTGGACACCATTAAAGAAGTTGTGTTTATGATTTTTTTTATAAATGATTCTGTTAGAAAAAGAGATTTTTTCGATTTTGTTTTGTGGTTCTATTTTTATCGGATGATATTGAAGTCTGCAGGGAGATTTATTGGCTAGGGTTTTGTTTTGGTTTTCATTTTCGTCTGTGTACACGATCGAAAGAGATTTTTTAATTGTTATGCTTTGTAATGTTTACAATGTAGGTTTCTCTTTTACGTTGATATGGTTGCAGTTTTAAAAATGAGATTTCCGTTTAAGTAATGGGAATTTATTTAAACATTTGATGTTTCTGTTTAAGAGTTGTTGTTTCTGTTTAAAATGTGTGGTTTTTGTTTAAATATTTATGTTTCCATTTAATAATATTTAGGTTACCATTTTAAAAACTTTACTTTGCAATTAAATTTATCAGAATACTGTTTAATGTATGGTTATTGTCGCTGACTTGTGATTATGGCGGTCAACCTAGTTAATGGGCGATGCTACTTGACACCGGTAGTGGAGACTATGGCTGAGTTGAAAGTTCACATGAGTTGACGACACTGGGAGATAATCCGGAGGACACCATTTGCAGCATTCACCAAGATTGAAGCTGTGCTCCAAGAAAGCACCCCCTTGATTCTTTGCTGCAGAGATATGATGGCTACACCAACAAATTCAGGATCGGGGGAAGTTTGGTAACTTTTATGGCAAAAGATGTGGCCCTCGTTCTTAGACTGTGATGCGATGGAGTCGTAGTCGTACTTCAGAAGAAGAAGAAGAAGAAGAAGAAGAAAAAGAAGAAGAAAGTACGCTACGCTTTTGAAGATAGATATTTTTTAAAACCTATGAGAGACACAGAGACTCCATCAAGAGAACACTTGAGCAGCTTGTTTAGTAGAGGGGAGAAGAAGAAAATTTTGTCAAACTCTTGATGGTGTACCTCATGGGTACAATCCTCTTCCCAAACACGTCCTGCTCGGTTCTGAACTGGATCATTGATCATGTTGATGACCTACCTGGCATGGGACGATATGCATGGGCGCAAACGACACATAAGTGGCTGATGGAGGACATCCCACAGGCGGCCGCTCGAGTGTAAGTGAGATGCGCCGGGAAGAAGACGAACATGGGGTACGTCAAAGGTTGCTTGGTAGCATTGAACATCTAGTTTTACGAGCTAACCGGCATCGGAAAAAGGTGTGATTTGGAAAGACCCCGAGGATGCTGTGCTATGGTGAAAGTAGTTACTGGAAATAGGCGTCGATAGAAGCCATATTGTCATCGCTCAAAGGAAAGGATGTAATAAATCATGAGTCTTTGTTTAAATATCAAACGTTTATGTTTAAAAATATGATTTAGTGTTTAAAATATCGGTTTTATGTTTAACTACTTAGGATATCGTTTAAAAGCCTATGTAAACTGTTTAAATTATTAAGTTAACTGTTTAAAACCATATGTTATTATTTAAATTGAATACTTTCACTGACATTGTGTTGTTTAATTATGTTAGTTTCCTGAGCTAGTATTGCTCCCGAACCACTGGCGAGAAAGTAGGATGAGAGGCCATCCTCTTCAAGGTGCCCTCGACGCGGTTCACCTAATGACAGCCCAACCCGGGCATGAATTCCTCGGCACTGAAGGAGCCCCGCCCGGCCGAAACACCCCCTCCCCTAATGGCAACATCCCCTCCTACCGGAACAGCCCCCGATTGCAACAACCCCCCCCCGATAGCTATGGCTCCCTTGGCGATGATGTCACTAAACGTCTGCTGTAGGCGTGCCACATACTGATGATCGAGTTCCCTTGGCTTGTTGCTCCGGTGGAGATATTGGAAGGACGGGCACAATCGAATGCACCATCCCTATAAACAAATGAAGCACCTGCCACGGACGCCACCCAGAAAAGCCAAGATACAGCAGAGATAGCCCTGGCGATTGCCGAGGACGTTAGTGAGATGGCGTCAGATTTTGATGACGACGATGTCATTTGGACGACCGTTCAAAGAGGGCCACGTTTGAAGAGAATCGCCAAAAGAAGAAAAACATAATGTCTCTCCCTCCATCGGCCGATAATGAAATAATAGTAGCACCACCTGCGGTTGATCGGCCGCCACAACGGTAGCGGCTGAGGAAATTACTCCGGAAGAAGCTGCAGCTGTAGTCGATATGATGGCCAAAGAGATCCCCATCTCGGCGGAACTGACAGACGACAGTGTTGCGCCAAAAGTAGACATAATCTCTCAACAACAAGAACCAGCAAAGATTGTGTCTCCGGTTGATGCTGTCGTAATGCCCGCGATTGACAAGATTGTTGACAGCATTATCGACGAAATCCCTCCCACAGTTGTCAACAACAGCACCTGGCGATAAACCAAAAGATTCTGTTAACGAGGGTTAAGGAAACGTCAGCGAAAAAACAACGACGACCGGTGTTACGGTTAACAGTATGGTCCTCGCCAACCAACAATACAACTAAGTGCGGACGGACTTTTGACAGAAGAAGAAAAGATACCCCGGATAGGGACACCTTGATGTGTTCGATCATGAGTTATTAAAGATCTACCTAAATTGCATGATGGATTCGTAAGTATCAAGTATTTCTGCGATACTTTAAATATATATGATATCATTTAACATTATGGGTTACTATTTAAATATGTTAGTTTAAATTTAAATATTTACGTTAATGTTTAAATTTATGAGTTACCACTTAAATTGTTTTTTCTCCATTTAACTTTATCTTTTACTGTTAACCATAGGACTGTCACATGGAAGAATGACTATGTTAGCACCACACGAGCCAGCCTATACACAATGCTGGATGGGAAGGAAATGGTGATAGACAATGTGATGGACGCGTTCGTTTGCATAATCCAGAAATCTATGACGAGAGTACCATATCCATATATGAAGCGCGCCTCCATTACACGACCGTTGGTACTATTCATGTCCAAGCAAGAGGGCGCGAATGAAACGACTCTCACTATGATGGGAGATGCCCCACGTAACATCCATGATGTTGAATTAGTCATCCTACTAATCATCATGAATTGCCACTTCCATTTGGTCATTCTTAATAACGACAAGCATGAATATAGACACTATACTTTTGCCGAAAAGGGAGGAGTATGACAGAGACGTCGGAGAGATGGTAAGTGCTTTGATAACTAGAGTTTTATGAATAGTGCTCTCTTAGTTGGGATTCTAACATCAGTTTTTAAATCTCGACAGCGGAGACTATTCGATTATTGTGTCGATATGAACCTCGGCGAGTCGGCACCTATAACCCGGAAGTGTCAACTGTGCCGTCTATGTCATATGGTTTATCGAATAGCTACTCAACGGTGAAAAGCTATGGCTACCGCGAGCATACATCCCTTACTAATGCTTAAAATATGTTACTCGCATACTTAAGAAAGGGAGCGCAACCGGCATCACTGAGAAAGGGGATTCGTCGACCGGGGTGATAAAAGATTAATATGTAATTATGTAAAACAGAGTTACCATGTAAATAACATTGTATCTCATTTAAATATCATTGCTTTTGTTTAAATATCATTGTCACTGTTTAATTTCTAAGTTCCTCTGTTTAAATTCTTAATTTTTTGTTTATCTTTCAGAGTTACCATTTAAATAAGATTGTCTCCCTATTTAAATATCATTGGTTTTGTTTAAATATCGTTGTCTTTGTTTAAATTCTAAGAGTTTCTGTTTAACTTTTTGTTTATTTACAATGTCGTTTTTGTTTCTCAAAATAATTAAGTAAAACGTTTAAGAGACAATGTCTCTGATTAAATATCAAAAGTTGACACTCAAGTAAGTTTGTTTCTTTTTAAATATTTGTTCATTTACAATGCCTAGTCGGCGACAGTTTCATTGCAAGATTTACGATTGTGACCAGACGCGTGGCAGCAGCTACAACATAACTCGCAGACCTTGGACACTTGCGAGTCGATCCTCTTTCATCTAGGATGCCCAGGTTGCCTTCTCATCACAGAAGGTCACAAACGCAGTTCGTAATTTTTGTCGGTGGACATCTCATTGTCCAGTATGGGGAATATAGCTTCCTTATTCGCTAGTTTGTAATTGTCAACGGTGAAGTAGCCGCTAATAAATCGATGAACATTGGTGTCTGTCTGCATTATTGTAGTGCAAGCATGTTTGCACGGGATACCATAAACTTGCCATCTGTGACATTTGCAAGTTGTATTGGCAAGATCTACAGAATTGCTGTACTGGTCAATCATTTCATAACGATCATTAACACAATGACCAACATGAAGATTTCGGCTTTCCTCAACAAGATCTACAGAATTGCTGTAGATCTCTCATTTGTTCGCTTGGTCATGGCGGTTGCATAACATGCACATCAACTTGAACCTGTACAACGTAGAACACGAACACTTAAACATGGTTAAGCAAAGACACTGATATTTAAATAGAAAAAAATATTTTAAATGGTAGGATAAGAAATTAAATGAAGTGCCAGATAGTTAAACACAAACAATGATTTTTGCACAGTATGGAAAACTTTTTAAAGGATAAGAATAATTCTTAAGCATTAAATAAAATCAACATTCGAATACCTTATGGAGTCGACCATTTTCATTACCGATAAATGCCGAGATTCTTTGATCCATGCATTGAACGACTCCGAGGCATTTGAATACATCCCGCCCCAGCGTTTACCTCTGAACAGATAATTCGACTAATGTGACATATCCAATTTATGAATCAATCACTGATAGGCTTCAGGTGATGTGGCCTGCAGTTCATTCACGGTTCATCAAATTCTTTAGCCGTGGATGCCCACGCAATACAAAAGTAAATGGACCAGCACTCCTCCCTCAATGCCTTCCTAAGTCTGACATTGACTTTCATAAAATTGGTCTCCAAGTGTAGAAGGCAGTATGCATGTGAGGAAGAAGGGAAGACTCTCGCAGTGGCATTCACAAGGCCCTTAGACTTGTCTGACATGAATGTAATTATCTCTTGATAATCTCTTTCATCGTATAAAGCATCACTTAACTTGGAAATGAACCACGCCTGATTGGCATTGGTCTCGTTGTCGACAATACCGTAGGCGATGTGGAAAAAACCATTGTTTCCATCTTTGCCTGTGGCACCCAATAGAGTACCCCGATACTTTCTAAGGAGGTGGGTACCATCGCGAGACAGCAGCGGCCTACAAGCCCTCTTGAATCCCACGATACACGCATGGAAATTAAAGAATGCATGTTTAAAACGCTTACCGTCTTTTTCCATAATTGTAATGCTGCCAGGGTTTATCTCAACCACCTTATCTAGGTACCAAAGCAACAAATCGTAGTTCGAGATGTTGCTGCCGTCGAAGATCACCAAGGCATGCTCTTTTCTTAACCAAACCTACTTGTATAGAATGTGGACACCATGTTCCCGCAACATGTCCTTCTGTATGTTGATTTCCTTGTACAAGGGCTGGTCCTTGAGCTTCTGAATCACTCGTACACTTACCCATTTTTTGGACGTTATCGGATGCGACGCCAATCTAATTCCACCACCGCACTTGTGTGACAGGTGCATTGTCTTGATTCTGAAATTATTTTTATTATATTCCTTTGATGCATGAAGGCGCCATTGATAACCATCGGCAACGCATTCCACAGTCACGCGGTATTTTTCGTTCTTAAGGAATTTGAAGTCAAAATTTTGTTTGATTGCAAAATTTTGAAGTGCATCTCTGAAATGTTCAAGGCCTTGAAAACATTGTCTAATATCCAACGACAATACTTCATATTGATCTGACGAGGAAGGAAGGTATGCCACAACGTCAGGGTTGCCATGAGGTGGAACGGAAGCACTCGCAGAATCCGAATTCCTGCCAACACTTTAGTTTAAATGAAAACGATCAATATTTTAAGCAGAACATAAAATTTTTAAACGATAACTAGAAAATTTAAACGTTAAAACAAATATTTAAACAGAAATAGAATAATTTAAGCGAAGAAGACAATTTTTAAATGGAAACTTGACATGTTTAAACAGAAACTGGGATAATTAAACAATAATTAACTTCTATAACTAGATAAACATAAAAGAGAAGAACTTTACAACGAGAAGAACTTGTTTTCAATAGGATACGACAATGGCACATCATCTGTCTCAACAACAAGATCGACTACACCGCATTTGAAGATGGAGTACATGTGACACATGCACTAGAAGTCAACCTCATTTTCTATTGGGCAAACCATTTTATGTCCATCGGGTGTGATAACCTTCACCCTGACATGGGAAATATCGAGACCCCATCGCTCACATATTTCAGCTAACACTGATTCCCAAAAAGTTAGCGCCATGAACATTAGCACTCGTCCCTTCCCATTGTATCTAGCAATAGTACAAAAACTCTCCATAATAAACCTACATTTTTATACACTGTTACTCCCTCCCGCAGATTGATCAAAGTGAGAGCAACGAAAAAAATTCTCACCTTATCAGAAAACCGGTAGATCTCAAATCGAACAAACCAAATAAGTAGAAGAAGAAGAAGAAGATGTGATGAGCCTTCTAAACTTTGTTTGACAAAAAAACAAATAGGAAGGCAAAAAATAATGTAAAATTGTATGCATAAAGGTCGGACATGATGTGATTGGGCGTTTTTTCCCAACATTTTTCAGGGGCAAAAATAAAATTTCATAACATGGATCCATTTGAAGTGAACGATAGGGGGTAAAAGGGAACTTAAACAATAACAGAAGGGCTATCCAGGGTGTGCAAAAATTGGAGGGTCTGTTTATAAATATTTGAAATTCATGATGGGGTAAACAGTAATATTCCCTTTAACTTATGAGTTAAATAATTTTTACTTGAAAAAAAAATATGTTCAACTAATGGCTGTTAATTTAAGTTATTGAAAATTGGATCATTTAAAATAAAATATTTTATATTCACATTCTTTTATATGAAAAAAAAAAAAAAACATACTCGAGAAAAGAGTGGAAAAAATATGTTTAACTAATGGATGTTAATTTAGTTGATTGAAATTTGGATCATTTAAAATAAAATATTTTAAATTCAAATTCTTTTATATGCAAAAAAAAATACTCGAGAAAAGAGTTCTAGTTTGGAGCTCCCAGCCTGAAAGAGAATTTTTTCACTTGAGTCTTGAAAAAAAACCCCCACTATATTTAGTGTTTTTCTGGAAGCCAAGAAATTAATGCTAAGCATTTCTAAAGGGTTATAAAAAAAAATGCATCTTGATTAAAAATTTGAGACTAAAATGGAATCAGATTAAAAATAATTTTCTTAAAATAATTTTATATAAAGTTGATTTATCCCAACATATGACTTTTTTCTTTAATTTATTGCCTTCCTATTTTCTTAAAGCCTTGCCACCAACAATCTCTTCTAAGCGTTAGTAGATTTTAGCTAATGGTTGAGAAATCAATTGGTACCCGAGTTTTAACAAGAACGTTTCGTTATTGACAAATATTTGATTAATAGGCGAGGACATATTTCTAAAAGTATAAGAAGTGGTTGTGTGCAATACTACGAGAAAATTACAGTTTACAAACAGCATTTTTCATTTATAATCGGTTGCTAATTCATTTTAGAAACATATTAAAAATGGAATTTTTTGGTTTCCAAAAAACTCATTGCTTATTTATTAGAAATGGGAATAGCAGTCCGTTTCAGACATTATTAACGGATTTATAACGGAATAAATTCGGTTTCCATATTTTGAAAATAGCAACGAAAATTATTCTGTTTCAAATTTGTTGCTAAATTCTACAACAGAATATATTTTTTTGGTAATCCTTTTTCAGACTTCAACAACGGATTTGCAACAGAGTTTTTTCATTCCATAATGTAGAAATTGATTAAAAGGGAAAATATTTTGTTTTATATTTTTCTAATAGAAACAAAAATGATTTTGTTGTAACATTATATATATATATATATAAACAAATTAATCTGTTTCTAATCCGTTGCTAATTCATTGCTAAATCCCTATTTTTTTAAAAAAAATAAAATACTATATTTATTTTGATAATTTATATATATAATACCTATTATAACAAATTTGTTCAATCAATACAGTTGACAAATAATGATTTCATTAATTAACATAGAAAACATATGTCCAAAAATGTTTGTTTAACAAAAGAAAAATGCTAACAAACAACAAATAAGTTACGATTCATCTAGGTGGTCAAGATCATGATCATCAATAGCTGGTTATGAGTCTTGAGTGAACTATGAGCGCTGAAAGATCCTAGCCTTGAACTGCATCATCATATACTGCACCTGCGGCATCATTTGGTCACAATACTGATCTCTCTCCTCCCTCATCTCTTGCAGACTTGGCTAAAGCCCTCGTTATCATCCTTCATCTCATGCAGACTCTCCTAAAGCTCCTTGTTTTTATCTTGTAGCTGATCAACAGTCTCACACAACTGTCTAATATTCACCTATAGCTTTTTAGATGATGCACCTGTAGATGAAAAGAAAATCAACAATATCGCATACATGCTTGTCTAATATTAGCCTGTAAGTCCATAGATGATGTACTTGTAGATGAGTTCTACGATAATTGGGAATAGAAAATAGATTCTTGGGAGCCCATTCCATAAACCTGATGTTCCTTTTCCCCTCCACAGCTTGAAAGAATATATTTTCTTTATCCATAATAGAAAATTCATTATTCTTTTCTTGAATTTGTGATGCCTGATCCATAAGGTCCAGATAACGATCCTGCCACAATAAATTTGAGAAGTCAAATATTGTGGTTAACACAATTGAATAAGAACTCATGAAATGTAAAGAAAATCTACAACTTAAATGTATATAAATAAATTACTCATCTATAACTCAAATACACATAAAGAGATTATTGATCGATTTACCTTAATGGCCTGAGCTCTTGCATCAACAAGCTCATATGTATCTTTCATTGTATGAGTCGCTTCATATAAAAGAGGATCAAGACCAAGCCTCAATCGCTACAATAATATAACAATTTGTATTAAGTTAAAATTAATGTTTGAAAAAATGTGGAGAACAAAGTTACATTTATATAAATAGAAATGCATTACCAATTTCTTTGCATGACATATGTGGCAAATGGAACCTCCTGAGTGCTGAGATATACCAGATCTAGGTCCTTCAGCCTCAGTAAGATGGTTTGCAGGAAATATCACCCTTCGAGCTTTAAATTCCAAGGAATTCCATGCTTCATTCAATATTTGCCACGCAGTGTCAATCACATACATGGTTTTTTCTTTTTTCTTTTCTAAATACACTTATCAATGATGTATAACATTCGGCATCAAACAATTACACATAAAAACTAATAAATTTTAAAACTTAGATTGCATTCACTACTTGTACTTGCATTCTCCACAAACTTGTAGCATGGACCAAGCCATCCATTAATGATGTTGGATTTCCTCTAGCAGGCATAATAGGATAACCGCCATCATGAGTAGCACCATCAGGAGTAGAAACAGAAGATGATGATGACCCACCAAATGGATACCTAACAGGTGATGATAATGGACGAGATAATGTAGCATGTATAGAAATAGCATGTGCTGGAGTCCGCCTTGTCATGGAAGTTAGACTGTCATCACGGTCAACATGCATAGTGTGAGTCTCTTGATCTACAAGTGAACTGTTATGTCTAAACTGATAAAGTGAGCCTTTGTAAGTAGAACCTCCTCTACGACCACCTTTCATCTTGCCTGAGCAATCATTGTCACATCATAATATATAAAAATACAATACAAATACAAATTAATGCTATTATTATTATTATATGATTTAATTGTTGTTACAACTTTCATTTATAGGTATACCTTAATTCATTGACTATCACTTTCAACTTCTTCAAGTTCATCATTTTCATCCCCTTCATCATCTATTTCAATTAGTGCCCACTAGGATCATTTAGTGATTGTTCTACATCAAAAACATTAATGTGCATCAAAGGGGCTTCCATTTCACCTTGTTGAAAAGGTGCTTCACATGATACTGATATTGTCCAAGAAACTTGTTTCAGATGCCCTACGATGGATTTAGCTTTTTTGAATACTTCCCACCAATCAACTTTGTCACGCTTCAAGCTATGGTACATTATATAAGTAACTTGCATTGCTTGAACGGTAAGAAAAAGGGTTCATATTTATTGAAGAACCACTTATGGCTGATGTCCACAAGTTTATATTGTCAATAAAATATTGTTCCCATGTTTTTTGTTGGATAAAACCAATCACATTTAAATAAAATGGTTCTCTTGATTGGTAATCCTTGGTTCTCTAAGCATAAAACCTCCGTTAATTGGTTGTAGTAATCATTTTAATCAGTAGTATAGTTTGTACCATTTATGCATACACCGCTATTCATTCTCGTGCAATCAGAACTGTGACTTGTTGTATGAAATTTATAACAATTCACTATGCATCCACTGTAAGACTTATAGCATCTCAGCAATTCTTTTGACAAATCCTTCAAGAGCTGATTCAAAATATTTTGGGAGGGACCATGTGAAAAATTGTATAACCATATCGCAAAATCATGCTCCAATTTATGGTCAACATGTCTATCCGGTTATTTATTAAAAATAAAAAACTTAAATTAAAAACCAATCAATTAGCTAATAAACCTTAAAAATTCCTATTGACTGAGAGAAGTTATAATCCAATCTCTAACCATTTAATTGTCTTATTAATTATGAAAAAAAATCAAATTAAGTCATTATTACTCTCTATAATTAGTCTTGAAATTAGGAATAACCAATCAATTAAAACCAACAAATCTTCTAATTATCTTTGTCAATGTTAAAAGATCAAACTTACTCTCATGAGTTTTTTAATAGGCTTAAGATATCTTCAAATAAAATCACAAGGATAGTTTTGCTCTCCATACAGCATCGTTGCAATAATCCTAGGAACAATGGATTCTCACAACAATAAAATTCAGAATGATCTACATTTGCACGACAATAGATGCATAAAAGAAACAACACTCGATTCAGTTGGTAACCACGAATAGCATCAAACAATGAATTTGTGAAACCCTAACCTATATCAATCACAGAAAATAGCAAAATGCCCAAAAATTGATACAAGCTTCTGCACTATTTTTTAATCAAAAACCACAATTTGAATTCCAAAATTTCACAAACGCATGAAAAGAAAAAATGATATGATCAACAATCGATAAGTGAGACATCAAGAGAACCACAAACAGAACTCAGAGGTAATCACCTTGTACCTTCTAGAAGGGCTCTTGGCCTGGTGGAGGAGAAGCAATGGAGAAGGTGTACTTGCTAAATAATGAAAGAGTAATAGGAAGGATATAGAAAGAAAGGAATATCAGTAAATAATAGAATCACAGAAAACATAAGAGAGAAGATGAGAAAGAAAGGACTCAGAACAAAGAAGATAATTTCATTTATTTCTCTGCATAATAAAAAACAACTGCTTACACCCCATATTTATAGACTCAAGACAAAAAGATGATAATAACATCATAATAAAAAATATAAAAGAGATAACGATAATTAAAAAATAACTAAATTGGTTCAAACTATCTCCTAAATACCAAATGTGTCCTATCAATTTCCTCCCCATTTGATTTCCTTGTCCACAAGGAAAGTACAAAAAATGACCGACCTCTCATCATCCCTTATCATATATTGGGTGGGCTTCCCTTTCTAGTTTCCTCTTCAGAATCTCCACTATTAGTATCTGCCTGCATTTGTGACATAAAAATTTGTCTTTTTCCTTTTAAGAATCTCCACTATTAGTATCCACCTTCATTTACAACATAAAAATTTGTCTTTTCTTGTAATGTTTTAGCTGTCATTGATTTAAGGTTTTTTGGAGGTGGAATATATGATGCGAATGTTTTAAAAGGTGTTGGGCTAGATGGTGTAGGAAGAAGTCCGGCAGATAGTGGATTGGTGTAGAGTTGCTAACTCTAGGTAGTGGAGTTGATTTAGTTGAATGTAAGGTATGAACGCTAGGATTGTTGGAGGTAGTAGAGTTAGAAGTAACTTTGGGAAGTATCATTTTAGGAAATAATGGGGTAGGAATTTCACTGATGGGATTCCATAAGGCTTTGATGATTAATTCTTGTAAGCGAGCCAAGGAATATACCTTAGCCCGGGTCACCGATTTAAACATCCGAACATGCATTTGGATGGCAGCCATCAAACTAGATACAATAAAACTAATAGCTTCCGTTCCTAAATCTCCACCCATGGGTATAGCACATCAAATTCATCAATATATTCTTCCAAAATACTAGTCTATCTCAGATTGCGTCGATTTGACAAAGGATCATCATGAATAGGAGCACCAAAACATGGTCATATGTTTTCCTTATATAATTCCTAATCATCATAAGCACCCAACCCGAGTTCAAACATATCCTTAATGAAATTGGAAGGCTTTCCATAGAGGCTACAATCTTACCTTCATATGCGGCGGAGTCGCTTCAACTTCAAAGAAACACTCAACTTGCATCACCCAATGGCAGAAATCATCTCCTTCGAACTTAGGAAATTCAAGTTTACGAGATGACCCCAAATTAATTGAAGTAGATGTATTTGTCCATTTTTGCACCATTGTGTTGCTAGTGGACACCAGTTCACGATATTGGATACTAAACCCTCCAATCAAACTCTTGAATTCTGCTATAGATTGGCTCAGTTTGTCCTCGTATCGTCGTTCCGCTTACTCTATCATATTTATGAACTCACAGTGAGACTCCTAAGAACATGTGCCTTCCGCCATGGTTAAATGATCATAGCTCTAATACGAATTGATACATGCTGGATAAGGAGAGAGTAATAGGAAGGATATAGAAAGTAAGGAAAATCAATAAAGAATAGAATCACAGAAAATAGAAGAAAGAAGATGATAAAGAAAGGACTCATAACAAGGAAGATAATTTCATTTATTTCTCTACATAATCCAAAACAACTGCTTACACCACATATTTATGTACTCAAGACCAAATGACGATAATAACATCATAAAAAATAACACAGAAGAGATAATTAAAAATAACTAAATTGTTTTAAACTATCTCCTAAATACTAAACGTGTCTTATCAAAAAGGCACTCAGCCTGGCAATGCAACACCATAGTGCTCATCAAAAGGCTTGGGCTCGGATGTGATTGCTAGGGTTCCAAAGAGAGAGAGAGATGAGAGAAGAGGGGAAGAACAAAAAAGTTTTCCTCTTTTTAAAAGTTAAGTTATTTCTTAACGGATCCGAATCCGTTTGGCAAATGGATCCAGCTCCGTTTGTATCCGTTTGCAATTTATTTAATTTTTAATTTATTATATATTTTTTTTATGTTTTAAATTCACTCAATCTAAATATAGTGAACATATTTATTAATTTATATATTGCAATTTTATTGAAAGACTATTATTACACCAATTTATATATTTAAGTTTTTATTATATCTATATTAATTTTATAAATATATTAACTTTATATAAATTTAAATATGTAAGTCATTTAAAACATTTCCAAATAATTTTCATATAAATAGATATATTTGTAAAATCATAACATTCACCACTAAATATAATTTGAAGTTCTTATGAATTTTCTAACTACTTATTGTTATAAATTTTAAAAATAAATCAGAAATGAGTTTAAAATATAAGACATGAATTTAAAATTTATTTCTACTTAATTGTTAGTTATACATATTTTGTTTTCAAAATTCATTCTATGAAAAATAGTTAATATATTATAAACATTTTATATATTTTAAATTTATTATTAATAATTAGAAATTAATATTTCATGGGTATATTTAAGAAAATTTATAATAACAAAAATTTATTCCAAAAAGTAATTTTCCCAAAATAAAATATAATCAAAATTTTTAAATATTTTTCAAATATTTTACAAACTAATCCGGATATCTGTTTGTAATTTTGCAAATGGATGAGGATACGTTTGTTAATTAACAAACAAATACTTCAGCCGTTTGTAATTTTATAAAATTGCAAATTACGAACTGATCTTCGTATCAGTTTGCAATTTTATTTTTTAATTATATACATTTTATTTTTTAAAATTCATTTTAATTCAAAATAGTCAATACATTTAAAAAATTTATATATTGTAAGTTTTTTTTCAAAAACTTATTATGACTGTTTTTATATTTAATTTATTATCATATCTATTTTAATTATATGTAGATATATACATATATTAATTATTTTAAGAAAATTATTATACTTGTTTATATATCTAAGTCATTTAAAAAATTCCAAATAATTTTTATCCTAAAATGATATACTTATTAAAAGGAGTTAATAATTTATAAAAATTATATATTTGAAATTTTGAATTAGTAATTAGAGATTAATATATCATGAGCATAGTTAAAAAAATTTATAATTACTTAAAGTTTTAAATTGATTCCAAGCAATGATATTTTTCCAAAAAAATGATAATCAAATTTTAAAAATATTGATCTATTATTCATTAAATGGTCATCCTATAAATAAGTATCTCTAAAATATATTTTTGAAAAACAAATATTATATATATACATAAAAGTTATTTATCATTTTCCCAAATCATCTTTAACAAAATATTTTTTTAATAAATATAAATTTAGAAACCGAAGGTTGTTTCCATTTCTGATTTACAAACAGAATTATATTTCGTTTGTAATATTAGAAATAGATTTGTAATCCGTTACTAATTTACAAACAGATTACAAATGGAGTTAAGTTTTGTTTCTAAAATATAGACGAAATTTACATTTCAAAATTTGGAACTAGGGGTGAGCAAAAAAAATCCGGATTCAATGCTTTAATCCAATATCCGATTTTTTGACCCTAATTTTTTGGGTACCTGATCTGAAAAAAAGGGTCGGATACTCGATCTGAATTTTTTAGATGCAAACCAGGTCGGATCTGGATCGGGAGAAATTAAAAATCAGGCATCCGAATTCGATTCTGTTTTTAATTTTTATTATATTATATATATATTATAATAATAATAATTTTAAATTTTATATGATCAAAAAAATAAAAATGAAAAAAAAAATCCAAATCCCTCATCTGAACCTTTTAAAAAATATATATATATATATATAATAAGAATAATAATAATAATAATAAATTTAAATTTTATAAAGGCTAAAAATAAAATAAAAAAATATCCAAATGCCTAATCAAATAACTTAAAGAGTTATATACTCATATAGTTATATATATATATATATAAAGAAATTTAAATTCTACATCGGTTAAAAGTAAAAAGAAAATATTTCAAATCCTTGCCTCCCATTCACAGATAGCCATTACCACGTCTCTTCTCTCTAGCAACTAATGATCATTATTGATGAGATGCTTGATGCATCAGAAGTTATTTGGATTTTTTTTTAAATGCCTAATCCTTGATAAAACTCTATATTATTTTTGTTATGACTTTCGTTGTGTGAAGAATAATATAAGAGTTTAATGCTAAGTTGTAAAGTTTTCATATTTATTTTTTGTGTAATGGTGATATATTAAACAAATCCATGGAGTAGATAAAACTTAAATTCGGATACGGATATCCGATATCCGATCCGGTTTAAACCGCGTACCCGATTTTCAGTACCCGGTTTAAACCGAGTCGGATACGGGTCGAGTTTTTGTCGATCCGAAAAACCGGGTACGTGATCCGGTTTTAAAAACCGGATCGGGTACCCAGTTTTGCTCACCCCTATTTGGAATGAATGTAGATTTTGTTTCTAAATCCAAAACGGATGGGTAATCCGTTGCTAATTAGCATTGGAACAATTTTGTTGCTAATTATTAATTCCAATTTAGCAACTTCTTGATGTACAAGTAGTCTTAGCATAGGAGCCATGGGCTAGTCCACTAGTAACTACCTATGCTTGTGATTGAGAGGTCTCAAGTTCGAGCCTCTTAGATTACAATTCACTTTTTAGGTTCTTTGTGCGAGTTCTGTATGAGTAAATACCTCTTGTTCTCCGCTTCAAGATTGCATGGCGGGGGGTTTATCTCAGGAGGTCAGTCAAGACTAGGGATGCAAGTGGGGCGGGGAATCCCCATTCCCCGCTGGGATCTACCTCGGTTGGGTGGGGATTCCTCGAAATAACCCCCCGCGGGGCCCTGGGGAACGAGGGAAAACTCCTCTCTAACTCATTGGGCAGGGATTTTAAAACAAATATTATATACATACATATATATATATATATAATATTTATTAAATATAACTCATATAATTAATTATATTTATTAAAAAAATTCAATATTAATATAATATTATAATGACCAAATATTTGGGTCTTAAAAAATTTATTTTTGGTATTTATTAATAATGTTTTAAATTTTTAGTAAAACTAGTGTTACTCTCGTGCAATGCTCGGAGATAATTATATGAAAAATTATTTTAAAAATTTTAATAATTTTTTTTATTTCTTATTATAGATAAATATGTTATCGTAAAATAAAGATTAGATAAAATAAGATATTCATCAACTTTACTGAAATCCCAACTTCTAACTAAAACATCTTTTTTAAAATCCTAACTTACGCCACTCTCCTTCTTCAGTTCTTCATACTATCGATTATTTCATTAATACATTTCATTTTTTTCACCAAAATGATTTTTAAATTTTAAATTAAATATTTTCAAACTACCCATTAAATTTTTATGGGTAAGATTTTTAGTACATTTCATTAGTATACTTCATATTTATTTATGGGTATAAAATAATAATAAATGTTGTTATAATAAAATTAAAAAAATGTAAACTCATTTAATTTAATTATGTTAGTTATTTTTAAAAATTAATAAAATTATTTTGATATGACTTTTTATAAAAACATTTTACTTATTAAATTTTTTTTATAATAGCAACAACACATATTAATTAAAAAATATTAGCAAATGTTATATTTATAAAATACAAAATTACTTTCAATCTAAGTCAAACTGTCGAGGGTTTCTTGCTGCCATTATCAGAGTGCGTGCTTGGGGCTCGTGGATGCCGTGATCAAGGTGGTTAATTGGGTTGGGCAATCGAACCTCCAGAGAGACGCAACACTAGCGAGGGTTTCCAGTTAGTACCATGTCTCCCTTTATAATCTAATTTATTATTGAAGGTGGAGCTATAATATCAAGATGGTAATGGTAGTGGATTCTCAATTTCAATGATTTGAACAATGAAAAAAATTAATAAAATATAAAATTGTTGTACTATTTTTTGTATTATGAATTTTATGAATGAATTTGTACCTTTAATTTACTTTCTAACTTTTTGTTTTTTATATAATTAGTTTGTTGTTTTCCCATACATTATTTTATGATTATTTTGAGGAATACTTTGTTTATTTTTTTAATTTCATATATGATGTGTTACATATGTAATATTATAGGGAAAAAAAATGGGTATAATCCCCTCTTTAGTCCCTCTATTATATTAAAATGGCCTTATAGTCCCTCTACTATGTTTTGCCCTTGTGGGATCCCTCCATTATTTAGTTTGGGCAAAGATCGTCCCTAACCCTAACGCCTGTGAATTTTTCCATTGGCGAGCTTGGCATGGCATTTTGAACAATTAAAAAGACAATAATAAACTCAATGGAATACCAAAGCAACAACTTACTCCTCTAAACAATGACTTAACAAACCAGATCTGAGTTTAAATTGGATCTTGATCCCAGAAGAAAATTTATACATCCCCTCGTCTTGCATCTCCTTTAATAAGGCCTTGCCCGTGGAGAGAATTGCCAGCACTGGTTCCACCATAGCCAGTTACAACCCCCCTCTCCCCCGTGAGGATGATCAGCTTCCCCACCATTGCCAGTTCCACCATCCTCTAGCACCATGTGTTTTTTTGGGTTTTCTTTTTTATTGAGTTTTGTTGTTGTTTATAAACTGTGGTGATGTATGTTATTAATCAATGTAAATGCGTTAACAGAGTATTAATGAATAAATGTGGCCAATAAACTATACATTAATAGGGTATTAATAAAGGAAAAGTCATACAAACAACAAAATCCTGATGATAAACATATTACTATATGCAATTTCAATCAACAGAAAGCAAGAATTATAATTTGCAATTTCAAATTCAGCAGTCTACTATCTGCAATTTACTCATAATATTACTGGTAAATACACAACAAATGCAACATGAAATCCTCAAAATTGTTGCACACTTTATATAAATGTAAATGTATATAGTTGTTTGGGATTCTTTGTTCACATGTCATGTTTGTGATTTCACATTCCAAACCAAAACAAAAAACAAAAAAACTTCAAAGTTTGCTTTGTAGGGACTCCTTCACACTCCTGGGTTTTCCTTGAATGCAGCACTTGTCATGCTCTGCTGTGTGGAGAGTCTGAAGCCTCAAAGTCTGTTATGCTGGTTGCCATGGTATCCTAGTTCTAGAGTTGGTGTCTTGTATTAGCCCTGATATTCTTCATTTTCTGAACATTGAATCGGCCAAGATTACATGCAATTTTATACAAGAGTAAGACTTTGCATGGGTATGAAACTATAGGCAATAAATAAATTTACCAACAATTCATTTACAGTGATGAATGATGAGGAATGAGGCACATCCTTTCAAACGATAAACCCTCCACTGTGCCTTCCCTAGACAATTACAAATTTCACATTAGTACTAGAAAATTAGTTGCTAATTGCAAATTCAATTCATCCTTATAATCAATGTTGAATATTTCTTACCTTGGAAATTTTTAGAGGAGCATGTGTGGAAGGTGGTACTTGCATTCTCCCTTTTATTGCAACTGCAATCCTGGGTTGTTTGTCCTTTGGGGCATTCTCCCTAACTGTGGAATTTCCAATGTGGTCAATGTTCTCTACATTTCACTACAACAAAATTGATGATTAGTAACAATTTTAATTTTGACATATTGGTTTTTTGTCACAAAAAAATACATAATGTGACGAAATCATTATTTAGTCACTCATTTTGCTTGTTTGATAATTTTATCTGACAATACTTTAAATTGTCACATGATATTGTCACAAAAGGATTAGCTCCAAATGCACTCGTACTTTTAGTGATGGTTTAAATATTAAGTGACAAATATAGTATGTCATTAATATAATATTTTTTCGTGACAAATTTTAAAATTTCTTGTTTTTAAACTAAATTTAAATAATGTTACTAATATTAACATATATTATCAACGATAATTTGAATTTTTTTTTATGTACCTTAATTTATTTTTGTGACACATAGGTGTGTCACCAAAATATAAGTAATAATGACATTATAATATTGTTACAAATAAATATCGCATTACTTGATGATATTGGATAATGTCACTATTTGTTACTAAATTTAATGACACTAATCATCTCTCACTAATAATTTTTTTCGTAGTCAAATGCTAAATACCATTGAAAGATAAAATGCTAAATTACATAAACATTTTATATGCTTTACAATTAATTTAGGAGAAAATATAACAAAATTATTTATATAAATTGACATAGATATGAGTAAGGACATAACAATAATTTTTTTAGGTGGGTCACGCAAAACGTTAATAAACCAAACAACGATTTTCTTTTATAAATATTTTTATAAAATATAATTTTCAATATCATGCTTACCAATTTGTTGAATGTAAAAGTAAATAATAGACTTTTCCAAATATTTTTTTAAAATCATATATTTTTATACAATATAAATAGCTTTTGCAAGTAAAAAAACTTGAGAAAGCAAAACAATATATATTTTTTCTAAAAGAATATAAATTTTTTCATGTTATATAAACCAATTTAATAGCTAGGGGCAAGGGGATAAAAAAAAAAGTTTTTGCAAATATTTTTCCTAAAAATATAATTTTCTAAAACTATATTTATCAATTTATACATTGTTTATTTTCAAAAAATAATTTGTTAAGATAGGGTTGTAGCATCCCCATATTAGTTTAATTTCATATTGATTTATTTTAAATTATTTATTTTTTTATTCAAATAACTCTCTTTATCTCTTTTTGATTTTTTTTTTATTTTTAAAGATTTTATTAGAGATATTTTATATTAACACCTTTATATATATTATAATTTATTTTATTAATAAAGACTAAATTATAAAAGACCTTTATATTATTGAAGTAATTTTATATAGATATTAAAGAAGTTTTTATAACTATAGTATTAATTTAAAATTCAAATTTCATTGGTTTAAATTTGTTATAAGTTTTTTTAAAAAAAATATTGCAAAATATATTTAAATGATAATTTAAAATTTAAGTTTCAATGGTTTAAATTTGTTAATAATTTTTTAAAAAAAATTATTGCTAATTTAATTAAAAACATATAAAAATATGTTATTTTTTATATAGAATTTGAAAAGATTTTCATTCAATAAAAAGATATATCCTATAAAAAATTTTAAATAATTTTAATTTATCTAAATTTATTTTAAATTTGTTAATACTTTTTAAAAAATTATTGCTAATTTAATTTAAAAAATATAAAAATATGTTAGTTTTTATATAGACTTTGAACAGATTTTCATTCAATAAAAAGATATATTCTATAAAAATTTCTGAATAATTTTAATTTATCTAAATTTAGTTTAAAGTTTATAAAAATTTAAAAACAAAATTCTATATTTAAAAACAGAATTCTATATAAATCTCTATCTCAATTTCTATTCTTTCTCAATCTTTCTTTCTCTCTCATCATTACTAAGGTACATTATATTTCTCTTTCTCAATGTCTATACTATTGTCTATTTTTTATTTTATTGTTCCCTCCATCTTAAGGCACACTTCCACCTTTTTTTAGTTCATGAATTTTTTTTTTATAAGGCTTGTGTAAGTTCCTAATTCATCAAAGATCTCATGAATCTTTAAGAATTTGCATTAGTGTTCCAATGCACTTAGTTCATAAATTTTTTATAATTGCTTGATTCGCTTCTAATTTTATGGGTTTTTGTAGTGAAGATGGTTCCGTTGGAGAAGGGAATATTTGAATGGGAAAGAGATTGACATCGGCTACAATCATTAAATTAAAGTTTTCTTTCCAAAGGGTTGCTAACAATATTGATTCTTGTGTTTTTTGATTAATTTATGTATTTTTTTAATTATCATTATTTTATAATGGAATTATTGTTATAATTTCTATAGTTGTTTGATTAGCACTTTAAATTGTTAAAATTTGTCATTAGTCAATTAATTTTTGTTATGACTATCTATTGTGCTTATTATTAATTTTTTTGGATGCATATTAGTATATATGTATATGTATATATAATTATATTTTGAACTTTACTTTTGTTAATTTACTCTTCTTATAAATTAATATTTATTATTTTCAAATATTTATTTCAGGTTTTAATGAGGAAAGCTCTGCATCAACAAAACACCATAACCACGAACAACACAAGAGTTGCATGAAGAATAGTTATCAATTTTGATATGATTTACTTAAGATTATAAGTTTTTAATGTTATTGAAATTTTACGAAATAAAATTTGTTAATCCATAAGGTTAACTGTAAATTATGATAATTGTGTTATTTTTCTTTTAGCAATAATAATATTGATTTAATTTTATTTATGATATATTATCAAAAATTAAATTTTTGATAATTTATATAATTTATTAAAAAATATTCACTAAAATATATCACAAATTACAAATACATCATAAAACCATGATTGATTGTGACATTATAAAAATATTACAAATTATATAATATTCAATTAATTGTGACATTACTAAAAATTAATTTATGGCATATTTTTCATTAGTGACACATTTTCATCATCACGAAAATAGACTTTTGTCACTAAATATTATATTTTTTTAACAATATATAGTGATGTTAACCATTTTTATGACGTTATTCTATTTGAAAGGGTGACAAATATTTTTGTTATTTATTATTTAAAAATCAATGGAATGTCACAAATGATAAACTTTACCTTATATTTAGTGACAATTCATAACATTTTTTGATAGTTTGACACAACATTTAGTGATAAAAATGCATGTCATTAATGATTATAAAATAGGTAAAATATGATAATTTTGTCACATAAAAGGTATCATTGTGTGACGAACATGCAAATCGTCACATTAACCCTTTAGCGACGGAGCAAAGGCGACAAAATGTGGTGACGGCAACAAAGCGTCACAAAAAATTTTTAGTGACAAAAATATATTATTTTATAACATTATCACATATGTCAATAATTGACAAATTTGTTGTAGTGTTTGCTGAATTTTTCCTTTTAGGTGCAGTCTTTGGTAGTCTTTTTCTTGGAGCAACTTTTCTTACATTACTTGTCTGGCCAACAAAAGAATTACTAGTGTCATCTATGAGTGGAATAACATCATTACTTCCTAGATTTGAATGTTCTCCTACAAAGCAGATACAAAGAAGATGGTTATGTTTGGGCTAGCACGAAATACATAATGCAGTAATATAACTTACACTTTTTTTTTCTTTCTTTTTGGACATGTAATCCTATTGTGACCTTCACCAAGACACAACCTATACTTAAATACCCTACCTGCCCTTGTGAGTTTTTTTTTTCCTTTTCTCTTATCTTCCACTGACTCTCTCCTTCTTTTCTTAGCAGGTCAACCTGGCATTCTCTTCACCATTGGTGGCAGTGATGGTCCCTCCACATTTGATGGCCTGAATTGCTTACCTTTGAGTGGATTAAAAAGAGACTGGTATGTCTTCAAGTAGGTCTCTTTCCTGTACCATTCAGATATATATTCTAGTGGATTTGCTCCATTGAATGCAATTGAGGCCATTGCATACTGAATGGAATCCCAGTTTTCCCCCATTTTCCATATATACATGTATGCTCTAAAAGTACAACTACATATGCCTCCCTCATATGCAAAACCAAATTATCCCAGTACACTTCATGTTTTTCCCCACCATTCCACTCAACCTGCCATTTAGCACTATTTCCCCTCTCTTTCTCAATCTTTGTAATTAAATTTGGTCCATAATCACACCTCCATAATGTAACATACTCTCTTGTAACTGTTATCCTAGCCATGACATATTTTGTTATGTCCTCTAACATTGATATAATTGGCTTACTTCTAGCATCTAAAATTACCCCATTGAATGTCTGATGTGTTCTCCGCAAGTGCATAGGTCGCACACAAGTAATACAGTGGTACCCCATGAGGGGTAGGGTTATCGAACCATAGGGACTAGACTCAAAGTACTAATTGATCTTCTAATATCTAATCGAACAACAATGGTTGGTAAAAGGGTTACAACTAGATCCGAAAGGGTGGAAAGATAACTGGTAAGGGCTGAAATGGAACTAGGTGAGATACACAGAGATAGAACAGTGCCCCAGACTAATCTCCTAGAGAAACATGCAATGGACTTGCTCCTAATACCTACAAGGTACATTCTAAGGTTTCTATGTGTACTCAAGAACAATGTTGCATCTATGGTTCTCAAATACACTAAGTTTTGCTAAGATAACTAGATTACCTAAGCAACTGTGCAAATAAAATACATCAAGTTATACAAACACATGATTAAACACAAGAAACCAATAGAACTCCGTAGACATATTAAAAGCAAGTAAATCAACATAACACATAAACATCCAAGTTCATAGATCTGGGGTACCAGAGAGTGGCTAATCCCTCATAGTTATACAAATCATTACAAAGCTAAGGAAAACAAAAGATAAAGAACCATAAAAGACTCCCCTCTTTACTTCTCAACCACTCCGACAGTGCTCTGATGAAGTCCTGCCAGCTTAGCTCCACTCCACTCATGATCTTACACTGTAGCTCCACTGCGGCCCCTGAAAAGTGAAGGAGAAAAGCTTGGTAGCTGCCCCCAAGAAGAAGGAAGGAGAAGTCCCCTCAAATTACCTATATCTGGGCTTAAAAAGTGGTTTTCGGGGTAAATGACGTCATGCTTAGGGGGTGCTTCTCCCCTTGAATATCTCGGGAAAGTCTGGGCAATAGAATCACAGAAATTCAAAATGAGCATGCCCCTACTTCTTAACAGAGCATGGTTATGTAACGAGCACACAAACCGTACTTCTTCTCCAGACTTGTGCTACAGTGATTTTGCTACAATGATAGTGCTCCGCCTGCTGTAGAAATAGCCTAGAATAATCAGGGTGAGAAACATGGCCGTGCTCTGACCGTTCTTCACCTGGAACACTATAATTTCACATATTTTTGCATTTTAATTGCGCCGAGTCCTGCTTTTTGCACAAGAACCTGTTTTCCTACACAAATACACAATAATACCCATAGTAGCACTGAATCATAATAAATAAACGCTTAAAGACAACATAATTACATGAAAATGGTATGGAAATATATATATATATATATATATGAAATGCACTCATCAATGTCTTACACATGTTATTATCTATGACATCACACTTGACTATATTAAAAAAACAAAAAACAAAAAACAAAAACAAAAACTTGGCAGTAACTTGTAATCGACCAATTCTCCAACAATTCCTTGACAACAACTTGTCCCCCATGCATACTGGATATTTGATCTAAGTGTTTATGCATCTCTGGTTGGCTAGTTGACCTCACAACATTCCAAAATCCCATCTGAAGTTCCTTGCCTTGATTCTTTTTCCCCCACCTTGCATAGATGTGCCTAGCACACATCCTATGTTCAATGTGGGGGAAAAGATCATTAGCTGCATATATTAGACCTTGCATAGAAGATAGGATTTATTTCTGTTGGATCGAACATACGCGTCTGGTATCATGAAGAAGACACCAAATGATATATCGAAACACAAATATCATATTTATATCGTGGGTTATTCCATTTCTAATAGAGGCAAGCCTCTATTATTTATTACCCCAGATTAAAATGTTAGGAACCGTCGATTAAGGGTAGAAGTACAAGTAAAAAAAGAACAAGAAAATTTGCGAATTTTAAATCATGTTATTTTATTATATAAACATATTTATTATATCACTTATATATATATATATACACATATATTTTATATCATTGCCGCTGCTTGTGCCTTGTCACTGCATTGCCTGCCTTGTTGCCATTTTGAGATGTATATCTCATTGCTGCCTTGCAATTTTTTATATGAATAAGTCACCACTACTTGTGACTTATCACCGCATTGCATGCCTTATTGCCTTAAAATGATTATTTTCCGTCCATATTTTTAATGGATATAGGGTGTTTATATATATATATATATATATATATATTTCATACTTATCATGTGCATGATGGGACCTCCCTTATTTTAATGCTTCTTTAAACATGCCTTGAATATCTATGTCCCTCCTTTTTTTAATATGAATCTCTTTCTATCAATCCTGAAGGTCCATAACTATCAATAACAGTAGGGGCTCTGTGAGTCAACAATGCAACTTTAAAACCCTCGTTTGATGGTTATCGGCGGCACATTCATCAATTTCAGTACATTTGCAAAAAGTCAAGGAAGGTGCTTTGCCCACCCTGCATATATTATTATTATTATTATTTTTGAATTTTATTACCCTCACAATCCATTTCAATCTCACATGATAGTGGGACCTGTCTCATTTTTTTTATTCTTTTTATTCCTTAATAAATGATGCATGCTATTACATGTACCTCTTTTGTTCTTTTGAAATTTTTTTATTATTTTTATATATATATACATTTTTGTCATGCATGTATGCATGCCCCTTCTCTTTCATATATATATATATATATATACTTCATGCACGTCTGCATGCATGTTTCACATTCAATATTATGTTTTTCACTTCTTTATGCCACTATGTATGCTTCTTTTATTTTATTTTTTTTTTGTCATGCACGTATGCATTTTTATTTTTTTATCCCGTTTTTTAATTTTTTTTTAAAATAATAAATAAATTTAAAAAATTTTAAATTTTGAAATTTGAAATTTAAAATTTGAAATTTGAAATTATTTAAAATAATAATAAATAATATAAAAAAATATATATAATAAATAAATCAAAAAATCAAAATCAAAATCCGATCCTACCTGCTCGTGATCTCATGGGAAGTTGGGATTAGGATAAGGATGAGGGGGTTTTGGGGTTAAGATAAGGATGAAAAAAAATTCTTTTAAAAAAAAAAAGAGAAGAGAAGAATTGAGGAAGGAGAGAGGGATTTAGAAAAAAAAAATTGAGAGAAAAAAAGAAATTCAGAAAAAAAAAACAATTCAGAGAAGAAAAAAAGATAATAAAAAAAATAATAATCATAAAAATAATAATAAATAAGTAAAATAATAATAATAAAAATATATATAAACTAAATTAAAAAAATTAATTAATTTCAAATTTGAAATTTGAAATTAATTAAAATTTAAATTGGAAATTCGAAATTAATCAAAATTTAAAAGTTGGGTTTTATTCGTTGTGATTCTTAGGCAGAGGTTAAGATGAGGATAAGCAATGTTTTTAAAACCAGACCGGATAGCTAACCGGTCTCATATTTGGGTCACGGGTCAGTCAGTACGACCGGATGACCCGTTCTGGTCGGACCGGATGACGTCATAAATAAATAATTATCTTAAATATTATAATATATATATATATATATTATATACATATAATAACAAACTTTATCATATTTTTAATCATAATTATCTTAAATATTTATTTAAATATCATTATGATTTTATCAAAATTGTTGAAGATTCAAATAATTAATCTAGATAAAACAACAAATTCAACTCCCTAAACCTTTTATTTCTTAATCTATTAATCATAAATGGATGATGATAACTACATAAATTAAACCACTAATTAAATTACTAATTATGTGAGGATGAGACAAGGCATGAACAAAAAAATTCAAAACAAAACTAGAACTAAGTATGGTTAATTTAATTCTCATATTTGATCATCATTACCATTAAAATAAAAGTATAAAATAAAATAAGTCCAAAATAATCTATACCTCTTAAACAATTTACAAGTTTCATTTTTTTTTTATTTTCTCATACCTCCAAACTCCAAAGTTCCAAGAATCCAAACAATATTTTTGACAAATCAAGACTCAAAGAGCATCACGAAATCAAGAAAAAAAAACAGCCAATTCATGCCCTAAGTCCTTTCTTACAAAAAAAAAACAAAACAAAAAACAAAAAACAAAAAACAAAAAAAGAAACAAAACAAAATAAAAAAATTGAAAACCGGGTTCCATCCGGTTTTGGTCCGAACGGCCGGTTCACCGGGTTTGATCGGTTCAAAATTTGGTCAACATTAATTTTAAAACCGGACCGGACTATGGGCCGGTTCCCGGTTTTTCCTGTCCAACCGGCCGGTCCGGTCCGATTTTAAAAACATTGAGGATAAGGATGGGCTGGGTTTTTAAAAGGGAAGGAGGAGTGGAGAAAGAGGGGGACCAAAAAAAAAATCTAAAAAAAATCTGGAAAAAAAAACGAGAGAAGTCTAAGGCGCTTTATCTCCTTCCCCATACTACCGTGTATATATATATATATATATATATATAAGAGAGAAAGAATTCTCATTGCTGCTCGATGTCGCCGTCACTGCCGTTGTTGTCCGCCACTGTGGCCGCTGCTGCTATTCACCGCCGGGTATGCTTGGGTGGCTGAGATAATGCCGCCAAGCATGCCGTTGATGTCACTCATCGCCGCCGCTGCTGTTCACCGCCTTGGCATGCTTGAGTGGCTGAGATAATGCCACCAAGCATACCACTCATCGTCGTTACTACTGTTCATCTCCAAGCATGCCGCTGCTGCCGCTACAATGCCGTTTCACGCGCTGTTCGTGTCAAATTAAGAGACTTCCTCTGGTGTTTTTTTTTGTTGGTCATCAAAGCCACACAATGAATTTGCCAAATTCGTCTCCAGCGTAATGCCCGTCCAGATGCGCTCCGACAAACAGGTTGTGTCATGCAATGCAAAGAGCAACAACTACAACTACAAGCACACATCTTCCATAGAGATCCACCCCATCTGCCGTAAGGATTTGATAGGCCTCCTGTCTAAAGTCCACAACAGCCAGGGAAATCTCGGGCCCGGCTGGTAACCACTAACTAGAAGGCAGTGGTGCTTGTCAGCGAGAATCTGGTGAAGCTATTCCTGGAAGGAGGTGGCATTATGAAACTAGTCGCTATCATGGACTTGGCAATCTCTGATAAAAGAATATAAAAAAACTGGTAGCCTTTGATTGAACAAAAAAAAAATATAATAGTTTCATCTCTGCAATGCACTAGGATTGAGAACTGAAGGTCTGTTTGACTTTTTTCAATCTTATATCTTTAAAATAAAGAAGGAGGGCAAGGGAAATAGAGCTCAAGCAAAAGATAAAAGTTAATATCAGTATGCAGTTTATCCTTCATTTTTTCCACTTCCTCTCATTAACTTTTGTTGTTAATGTGGAGAACTTGCCTGCAAATTTTGTTATCATCTTAATAAGTATTCATACACCATTTCCAAATAGTAACAATACCAAGAGCATTGGCCTAATGAACATTGCGATCACATAAGCAAGCAGCGTCTGATCGGCAGTAAACTATTGCTCTTTTTCTCCTGCAGTAATCACAATGAGACACCATGCTAACTCGAGATCAAATTGAGACCCGTGCTTAAGCTTAAGCTCGAAGAAATCCATTCCCTTGCACACGATTATGGATATGAACAATGAACACCAAAAATCAGAATAACCACTAGAAGATATTCAGAAATTTGTGGATGTATGAAGTCGTCTTCGCTGAAGATTCTTGCAGGAGATCATTCAGCTTTTTTTTTAAAGAAGTAATCGCATCTCTTACTGCTTAAAGAAGCAATGATCAATTTCTGCAGACCTAGAAATATATTGAGATAAATCAGGCCTTGGTGGTGTATACAATATTACCAAAACTTTTTATGAAACCAATTAAAGGGTTGGTAAAAAAGTTGCATGAGTGACGCGGTGGCCATTTTGTAATAAATAGAAGCATGATCGGGTATGCATGTCCTGGTTCATTAAAAATTAAAAAAAATAATATAAAAAAGAAGCATGGAGTTATCTCAATGCATGGAAAAAAAGCGCATGCAAACAATAACAATAAAAGAAATGCATATACATATCTATTCACGTGTACCGCTTATTAAAAAAATAAAAAAATAATAATAAAAAGGTTGGGCCCACCATGAAAAAGACATATATATAAATAAATAAAAAGAGAAAAAGAAAATGAAACAAAAAAAAAATTTGATGAATGATGAGGAGCATGTATGCAAGTTCACGTGAATAAGAAATGAAATAAAAATAAAAAAATAAAAAAATAAAAAAATAATAATAATAAAAATGAGAAAACATGCATGCATATGAATTCCAAAGTGCATGCACATATGCAAAACGCATGAAAAAAATAAAAAAAGGGGATAAAAAAAATAAAAATGCATACGTGCATGACAAAAAAAATAAAAAATAAAAGAAACATGCATAGTGGCATAAAGAAGTAAAAAACATAATATTGAATGGGAAACATGCATGCAGACGTGCATGAAATATATATATATATATATATATATAGAGAAGGGGCATGCATACATGCACGACGAAAATGTATATATATATAAAATAATAAATAAAAATTCAAAAGAACAAAAGAGATACATGTAATAGTATGCATCATTTGTTAAGTAATAAAAAGAATAAAAAACACGAGACAGGTCCCACCATCATGTGAGATTGAAATGGATTGTGAGGGTAATAAAATTAAAAAATAATAACAATAATCATAATAATAATAATAATAATAATAATAATAATAATAATATATGCAGGGTGGGCAAAGCACCTTCCTTGACTTTTTGCAAATGTACTGAAATTGATGAATGTACCGCCGATAATCATCAAACAAGGGTTTTAAAATTGCACTGTTGACTCACTAAGCCCCTACTGTTATTGATAGTTATGAACCTTCAGGATTGATAGAAAGAGATTCATATTAAAAAAAGGAGGGACATGGATATTCAAGGCATTTTTAAAGAAGCATTAAAATAAGGGAGGTCCCATCATGCACAGGATAAGTATGAAATACATATATATATATATATATACACCCTATATCCATTAAAAATATGGACGGAAAATAATCATTTTAAGGCAATAAGACATGCAATGCGGTGATAAGGCACAGGTAGTGGTGACTTATTCATATAAAAAATTACAAGGCAGCAATGAGATATACATCTCGAAATGGCAACAAAGCAGGCAATGCAGTGACAAGGCACATGCAGCGGCAATGATATAAAATATATGTGTATAAATATATATATATATATACAAGTGATATAATAAATATGTTTATATAATAAAATAACAGGATTTAAAATCAGCAAATTTTCTTGTTCTTTTTTTACTTGTACTTCTGCCCTTAATCGGAGGTTCCTAAGATTTTAATCTGGAGTAATTAATAATAGAGGCTTGCCTCTATTAGAAATGGAATAACCCACGATATAAATATGATATTTGTGTTTCGATATATCATCTGGTGTCTTCTTCATGATACCAGACGCGTATTTTCCTTGACATTCTTATATGGTTTGTCCTACAAGCCGGTGATATTGGCAGTAGTTTGGATGACTATCAAGATGCATCAGATGCCGCCTTTTGGGTTTAGGCAAATCCAATCCATTTTCTATGGTTTGATCAAAGAGCTATTTCCTTATATCTTTTTTGATAAATCTTTCTTTAGCATTTGTTGCTTTGGCAGGGGCCGGAGAATCCACAACCTCTGAGACAAAATTTTGTCCTGATGATTCTGGAGGGTATGTCCCAGATTCATTCCTCTCAGCATCTTCAATATGTAACTGCCGTAGCCTATTAGCTGACTCCTCTGTCACCGTTTGAATAAAAACAGGGATGTCTTCAACAGGCATGACTTTCCTCAAGACCTTATATTTTGGGGTCTTCGGGGTGTAATATGGTTCTTTGGACTTTACTTATGGGTAGGGCTCTAAGAGCTTGCCGTTCGCCTTCTTTACTCTCTCCCTGAATGCTATCTTCTTTCTCTGCTTCTTATTGACATAGGGCCGACCGTAACGATCATATAACTCTTATGGCTCAGAGAAGCTATCATATTCATCATCATCTTCTGGGTTATATAGAGGTTCCCCTCCTGAAATAACCCTACAAGTCTCCACTTGCACATCTTCTTCATTTTCAATTTTCTCAGTTAATTCCCTGAGTAACTCCTCGACTTCTTCAGGAAAATAATCTCTGAGGGTAATCAAAACCCTTTCCTTCTGTTCATATTCTTCAAGGGTCTCTATATACTCCTCAATAATGGATTTCTTGCGCTTTGATTGTTCACGCTTTTGCTTTCTTTTCTTGTTCTTCTTCTTTGCCTATTTTGTCTGGTGACCTTTATGAGGTTGCTGAGAGCGTTTCCAAATGATCCCTGTTAGTTCAGCCAACTTCTTCAACATCTTCATTGATCTTCTGGATATAAATTACTTCCCATAACTCTTCTGGAACAGCACAAGGTATGTCATCCTCTGTCGATGTAAATATCACTTTGTTACCAACTACTGTGACTTTCCTTTGAGATGACTCCTCTGGGTTTAGGACAGTCACATAGCGTGTATGTTCAGCTAGTTGCTCGGACAAGACATTCTTTGAGAGTGTGATTTTGCCCTCTTGGTATTGTCGCTCGACCCAGTCCTTGAAAACATAACAATCTTCTATTGTATGTCCCAACACCCTATGATATGGACAGTAATTGGGATGGTCCGTCTTGCTATGCTCTTCAGGCCTTTTGCATTCTTGGAGCTGCAACCCTTCTCTCACAGCATCTTTGAAAATTTTATGTACCTTATCTCTTCTGAAGGAATACTTCTTATTCATCCTATCTTTCAAAGAAGGAAGAGGTCTTGATTCATTGTCAGTAGCACCTAAGCTAGGTACCTTAGCTTGTTCCGATTTATGGGACTCTGCTACGCCTTTCCCTTTCTCAATATTAAAGGTGGTAGCAGTGTACTTGACACCTTCTGTCTTCTTGGATTTGTCTTTGTCACTCCTTGAAATGGTCTAGAAATTGGACAACACTTTCGGGTTAGTCCTTTCCAATTTTTTAGCTTGTGAGATTAAGCCTTGGAATGTAGTGATGCTAGATGTACTCAAGAAAGGTGACATCCAACTATCAATGTTCCCGAGTAATAAACCCACCGCTTGTGGTTGATCAAGTGGTTGTTCACATTTGATGCTCAAGTTCCTCCATCTCATAATGTAATTGACCACTTTTTCATCTCTGTTTTGGCGAGTGGCTATGAGGTCAGCAATTGTGATTTTGTCACTTATGCCCCCAAATTGTACTCGAAAGGCATCCTTCAGCTGCTGCCATGTTTGGATTGACTCAGGTTGCATATTTGCATACCATTCAAATGCTATTCCTGCGAGACTTGCAGAGAACTGTCTAAGGAAGAGTGATGGCTTCACACTTGTATCTCCACAAGCCATCACAAATTAAGCCAAATATTGGTCAGGATTGCCAATCCCAGTAAATTGCTTGAATTTAGGAACATTATATCTCTTGGGGTAGGGCACCAGGTCGTGGTAGCTGGGATAGGCTTGTCTCCATCTGCCCTTGTCTCAATTCCCTTGGCTTGATTTAATTCAGCAACCACCATTTGATGTATCTCTTCTCGGGTCATTACAGCTGATTGTTCCTGAACGGGAGCATAAGAGGTTTCCCCATGTTCCACTTGCCTGAAAGTTTCCTTTGGATGAGGTGTTGGACTTCTCGCCCTCTGCAAATTCTCCATAGGAAACCGTGGGGTTACCCCTTGCTCAACTAGCCTCAAGGTTTCTCTTGGCCTTTGGGTTGGACTCCTCCATCTTTCTGCTTGTTCAGACCGATTTTCCATGAGGATTTTAATTTGTTTCTGCATTTGTAACATTGACCACATCAACATTGCCATGTTGTCATTGAGTCTTTGATATTCAATATCACGGTATCCCTTTTGAGGAACAAAGACAGGTTCATCCTCTTCATCTTCATTTAGTGGTTGTATTTCTTTGTGTTTCCTTGGTACATGGAGCGGTGGAAGGCTAGTCCCTATCCCTTGATCCTCATGTTGTGGCACATGACTGGAACCTTCTTCTCCATTCATGGAGTCTGCTGCTCTTCTACGGGATCTAGTAATAGGTCCTGGTTGTTCTTGTTCGGATGCAGGATCTCCTCTTGCTTCAGTAACCATCCGATAAGTGTGTACTCCCATATCTGCATCAGACATTTCTTCATCTTTCATTTCCCTCCTCCATTGAAATTTAGAGCGGGAAACCTTGGGTTGATTTCTTGTAGGGGTTAAACGGTCAAACATCGTCTTCTGCACTGTTAAAATCAATTGCTTCTTCTTTTGATAAAATTCTTTTGGTCTTATCTTCTATGACTGCAATTTCCTTGATACTGTGCAAGTCTTGTGAAGGTTTTGACCTAACGAATTCTTGTGATAGGATTTTGGAGGTCTACCAACCTTGTTTTCACTCAGTTGGGGACGCAGGTATGCAGTGGTTGCGTTTTTCTTCACCAGGTTAAGAGATTCAAATGAGTTGTTGAAGGTACTCATTTGATCATTCTTGTGTCCTTGGAACGACACAAAATCCAGCCTTTGTTTTGGAATTTTGACTTTCCTTTGTGTGAGCCTTGAAAACACACATTTCTTCTTTGGTGTGTCTTCATCAGATGACTGGAAAATTCTGCTTTCCCGTCCTTTTGTTGTAATGGTAAAGGCAGGTTCATCATCATCATCATCATCATTCATTACCCTTTTGGGGTGAGATAGCCTTTTGAATGCAGATACTCTTGGTGACTCCTTGACAGCAACGTCCTCGCCAGTCGCAGGAACAATCACATTAGGGCGACGATCTTTGGATGGAAGCCACGGGACTGTCAAGTTCTCCTCCGAAGGTGTAGGTCTCCTAACGAATTGCACCGACTCAGATATCGTGCCAAAAGTCAGCTCAACTCCTGCAGCTCCAGTGTTGAAGGTGCAGTTGGGCAATTTACCTTAGTTCCTTCGCCAAGGAAAATCATGAATTTCGGGCTTCCAAAGATGGTTGAGTTCTTGAGTGCCATTTCCTGCAAAAATAAAAAACAAATTTTATTAGATTTCTTTCACTGAATGTAGGACAACACCTTTTACTTGTACTTTTGCCTCAAAGTTGGGAGGAGAAATGGGTCCCCATCGGGCGTGCCAGAATTTGTGGGATCGAAAATGCGCGTCTGGCATCATGAAGAAGACACCATATGATATATCGAAGCACAAATATCATATATTGTTGTGTGAGTTTTTCATTTCTAATAGAGGCAAGCCTCTACTATTAATTACCCCAGATTAGAATCTTATGAACCTCCAATTAAGGGCAAAAGTACAAGTAAAAGCAAGAAGATTTGCGAACAATAAATCCTGTTATTTTATTATAGAAACATATTTATGACATCACTTATATATACACATATATTTTATATCATTGCCGCTGCATGTGCCTTGCCACCGCGTTGCGTGCCTTATTGCCGTTTCGAAATTTTTGCTACCATTTTGAAATAAATAAATCATCGTTACCTGTGCCTTATTACTGCGTTGCATATTTGGCTAGTTGTTGTATGCGATATGCAGGGACGGAACTAAAGGGGGGTTAGCAGGGGCTTTAGCCCGCCCTCAGCCATCGATGGTCTTCTTTGGTGGCCAGAAGACCCAAAAACCAGCCCTCCCTTGGAGGCTGGTCAGCCCCTCTTGGTGGCCGAGCATCCCAACTAGCGGCAAGCTTCAAGCCCTCCTCTGCAACTTTGCTCGATGTTCTCGGCCGGCAAAAACCGGTAGCCCTTCTCCGGCAGTTAGCAAAGCAATTAATGGGAATCATAGGATCATGGGAGTCATGAGACTTGAAGTTGAAGTCTTGGATGAGGATGAAGATGCTGCTCATGAATAGATAAATGATGATGGCTTGAACTTCAATGATATTGAGTTACTTGGCATGTGATGTGGGCCCACAACTTAATTATAACCAGCCCCATTTATCAACTTCACTACTTCGGCCCCTTTTTTTTTTTTTCAAATTTTCATTAATTTCTTTAAGACTTTAATGGAAAAAAATAAAAGACTAATGTAACTGAATAAAAAATAAAAGCAAAAAGCCTTGTGGTTGTGGGCCGGCCAGCCCATGGGGCTACAAGTTATCAAAATAGCTCCTTGAAATTCTGTTTCTTGATTTCAAAATCCTTAATATTGGTTGCTTGGAGTCTAACTATCCTAGTCTTGGAGATAATAGTGAGTATATTACATTAGTATTATTTTTATTATTGCCATGAGAATAAATTTATTACTCCTTGAAATAAGAATGAATGTATAAAATTCATGGGTGAAAAAAGAGAACATGAATGTTAAACTTCACTTTTATAAATATACCCACAATGTGTTTGATTAAATGCCTCAATGAGTTAAAATGTTGAGAATATCAAATATTAATATATATCATAATGTATATATGTATAATTAAATAATATTTAGTGTTAAACCTATATAGCAAAATGTATAACAAGATAGACTTCAATAAGACTAGTTATACCAATTACTAAAGGTTTCATATTCATTGACACATAACAAAATGGATTCAATAACATAACAAAATTGGTTTCATAAGACATATTCAATCATTTAGATGCATGAATGTTAGCATTGCCATGTTCAAACAATTTTGTGTTTGATTCTTCTAATGATGTTGGTTGTGTCATGATTAACTTTTTTGCTTGTTATTTTTTTATAGTCTATAATTAAAGTTTTTTTTACTTATTTTTTATAGATCATGGACAAATTTTTGATCAAACGACCAAGGAGTGAAGAGTCATCAAATACTCTTGAAGTACCATTGAATTCTAAATCAAGCGAGGAGAACATTAATACAAATTTTAATTTCAACGATATTGTTAGTTACCCCGGATTACAAAAACCAATTGAAGACTTTGATATTGGGATTAGAGATCAAGTTAGAAGGGAGTATTTGACTAGAGGCCCATGTCAACCAATTGGCCACAATTTTCCACAAAAAGATTATGGCAAACAAAAGAAAAGTTTTCAAGATGCTTGGTTTAAACAACATCCATGGTTGGAGTATAGTATGACAAAAGATGCGGCATTTTGTTTTTGGTGTTATCTTTTCAAGACAAGTAGAGGAAGCCGAATGGGAGAAGATGCATTCACCAAAATGGGATTTAATAATTGGAAAAAAGCATTGGAAAAATTCGTAGAACATATTGGTGTCGTAAATAGTATGCATAATGATGCAAGAGTAAAATTTCAAGGGTTCCAAAGTCAAAGACAAAGTGTGTCACACTTGTTGGCTACACATTCATATGAGATGAAGGTTGCATATCGTATTCGTTTGACGGCAATTTTAGATGTGACTTGTTTTCTCTTGAAGCAAGGTTTACCTTTCCGTGGAAATGATGAGTCTTCAAATTCACTAAACAAAGGAAATTTTCTTGAGTTGCTTGATTGGTACAGCCTACAAAATGAAAAAGTTTGGAAGACAGTGAATCAAAATGCCCTGGAAACAATCAATTGACTTCCTCGAAAATTCAAAAGGAGTTGGTAAATGCTTGTGCAATGGAGATTACACGTGTTATTGTTGATGATATTGGGGATAGTTATTTTTCTCTTATGGTTGATGAAGCCCGAGGTGCTTCAATAAAGCAACAAATGGGAGTTGTTTTACAATATGTGAATAAGAATGGACATGTGATAGAGCGATTCCTTGCATTGGTTCATGTGCCTGATACCTCTGCAATTTCTTTAAAGAATGCCATTGATTGTTTATTTGCTAAACACAAGTTGTCTCTTTCGAGGTTAAGAGGGCAAGGATATGATGGGGCTTCAAATATGCGAGGTGAATTCAATGGTTTGAAAGCACTTATTTTAAAAAAAAATCCATATGCAAGATATGTACATTGTTTTACTCACCAACTACAATTAGTGGTTGTTGTAGTTGCTAAAGAGAATCGAATTGTGAGTGATTTTTTCCAATATGTTAATATGATTGTTAATGCCATAGGAGCATCATGTAAAAGGAGGGATTAACTTTGGCAACATCATCATGATAGATTGGTTGAGCAATTGAAGAAAGTGGAGATAGTCAGTGGTAAAGGAAAAAAAATCAAGAATCCAGTTTAGCACGACGCGGGGATACTCGTTGGGGATCGCATTACACTACCATTCTCTGGCTAAGTTCTATGTGGACCTCAATTTTAGAGGTACTCCAAAATGCGCATGATGATGGGGCTTCTAGTAATAGTAGAGGCATAGTGGCAAGTTTGATTGACAAAATGGAGAATTACCAGTTTGTATTTGTGATGTACTTGATGAGGCGTTTATTGGGGATGACAAATGAGTTGTCACTTGCGTTACAACAAAAAGACCAAAATATTGTTCAAGCCATGTGATTGATTGAAGCGGTGAAAGCTCGTCTTCAACACTTTAGAGAGACAGGATGGGAGGAGTTTTTGGGAGAAGTTACATCTTTTTGTAACGGTAACTCAATCGATGTGCCTAATATGAAGCATAATATGCCAATTCGTGGTCGTTCTAGGCGGGAAGGACAATTCATTACTCATTTTCACCATTATCGTGTAGAGATTTTTTGTGAGGTAATTATTTTTGTATTTATTATATTTTTATTAATCTCATTAATTTATTCTTTTTATTAATATTTTCTCTCTATTTTATCATTATTTCAATGTTAGGTTATTGATTTGATTTCTCAAGAAATGCTCAACCGCTTTCCTGAAGCTAGCATGGAATTACTTCTTTTGGTATCATGCCTTTATCCTAGGGACTCATTTTCTAAATTCAACATCCATAAGCTACTCTGTCTTGCAGAGTTGTACCCTGAAGACTTCTCAGTGACTGAATGTATGATGCTTGAGGATCAACTTGCTACTTTCATTTATGATGTGCGACATGATGATGATTTTGCAAATATCGGGGACTTGGGAGGTTTTGCTATAAAGATGGTTGATACTAGCAAATGTACTATTTTTCCCCTCGTTTATTGTCTTATTGAGCTGGCATTAGTTTTACCAGTTATGACAGCTAGTGTTGAGAGGGCATTTTCTGCGATGAATATTGTGAAAACTAACTTACGCAACAAAATGGGAGATGAGTGGATGAATAATAACATGATTGTCTATATTAAGAAAGAGGTTTTTGCAACTATTGACAATGTTTTCAAAAAATGCAAGCTCGTCGTATTCAGTTACCTCCTCTAAGTAACATGCGTCGCACAGATGGCAGTTCTAGCTCGAGTGTGCATAGATAAGTGTTTTATGTTTTTTTGTGATTGTTTTAATTAAATGTCACAATATCGCACTATTTTGAATCGAATACAATTATTATGTTGACTGAAATATATTTTTTGACATTTTGTCCTCAGGCCCCCCATCTTTAAGTCCTAGTACCGTCCTTGGCGATATGCATCTTGTTATCACTTTGAAATTCGTCATTGTCTTTGGGACATGAATTTTAATCGTTGACTAACCCATGGTGTTGCTTTGGATCGAAAGAAATATTGTTCAAATACCACACTTGATATATATCCATACTCATATTGTCTCTCTTATGGTGAGCTATGGATTTTTTTGAATGCATGTATCTCACTATTTCTTAAGAGAGCTCTTAAGTGTATCTCTTGCGTGGTGGAACCCATATATATATATATATATTATTGCACTCTTTCTCTTCTATTTTTTATTATATATATTTATCTTTTTTTTATTTCTTATTTTTTATCTCATGCACGCACTACAAGGAAATGTATTTTTAGTGATAATGAAAATTGTCACTACAAGTAGTATTTTTAGTCACTTTTATTAATAGTGACCAAACTTTAAAGTTGTCACATCCCGTTACAAATACCTCCGTCACTAATGTAGTAGTGACTACTTTAAAGAAATGGCCACAACTACTTAACACTTTTGTGATAACATTTTTGACATTAAAAACTTTACAATTTGTGATAAAAAAATATATGGTCACAATAACTTTGCTTATTTGTGACAATATTATTGACACAATAAATACTAAATAGTGACAAATAAAGTTGTAGCAATACACCACTTTTGTGTCAACTTTGTTGACTCTAAAACAAATAAAAATAGTGACAAATTTTTCATCACTAGTGCTATACCTATTATGACAATTTTGTCATCACCAAAATACTAAATAGTGACAAAGAAAGTTGTAACAATATTTTTTTTGTAGCAACATCATCGTCACTAATTTAATTGATAACAGTGACAATTTTTTTAATTTTTTTGTCATTGGTGCTATAACCACTAGTGACAATTATGTCAAAACTAAAAAAGTACTAAATTTTGACAAATAAAGTTGTAACAATAGCTTCATTTTTTGTGACAATAACATGGGCACTAAAATATTTGAAGATTGTAAGATTTTTTTCTTTTTCTTTTTTTGTCATTCATGCTATATTTATATTAGTGACAGTAAATATAAGAAAAGTTAGTCACTGGTGTGTTTATTATCATCATCATAAAATTATCAATGTTGTCATAAATAACATTTGTTGCATCAATTTGAATATCGTAAGAGAATTATGTCACAATAAATAAAACTACAAAAATGTGAAATATGCATTTTAAATAAATACAATTAGAATGTATAATATATAAAACCAAAATAGTAAAAACTATAATAATCCAAAACTACTCTCCCAAGTAAATTTCGAGATGAAGTCCTTTGCTATGAAATTGTGTCCTACAAAGCAAAGTAAAAATAAAATCAATCAATTTAGTACTAATATTTCATAATAATATAATGATAACGATATGAAGTGCTACTAGCAATTCAAGACTATAAATTTCTACCCACCTCACTAGTTGATGCACTTGATATTGTAGCATTTGATGGATCTCCAATTGGGGTGAATGCAGGGATTACTTTAGTATTTGTCAAATGTGCAAAAACAGCTGAAATTTGCTTCATTTCCATGGCTTGCTTCTCAATAGCGGCGCGTTGACCTTGAATCTCCTCATCTTGTTTTTTTTTGTGATTTTCGTAAGTCTCACGAACTTCACTCGCTTAAATCATTTGCATGTTTCTTTTGCGACTTCGACTTCTTCTAAAAATTTGACTCTTTTTCTTGAGACTTAAATGTTATCCCTTTAATCCCTAAACCACATGAATAGCTTGACTTTCTTTTTAGAACAAGTCCAAAATATTCAACAAGTGGTAACGGTGAAGATAAAATAGTTTCTTTTATTTTTGTCTCCTTCTTCTTGAAGCTTATTCTCGCATATTTAGGGAAAAATCTAAAAAAATGTTATAAAAATAATTTTTAAACATTTCACTATAAAAATATCAAGTTTAATTACAACTTCAATACCATTATTTCTTCTCCATTTGGAATACACCAAGTTCCATCAGGGCTTTTTGTCGTGATACCTTCCACACTCTAACAAAGATCTCGGCCATTCATTGGAATCTTTATCTTTCTAAAAAAAAGATAAATTAAAATAATAACTAATTGAACTTAAGTTTTACAAATTTCACATTTAAGTAATTAAAATTTTACCTTACCATCTCATATGCAATCTGCACAATTGACTTTGTGCCACTAACTGATTTCATCTCTTGGTTTCCCCTATTAGTTGTGTTTCTTCTACTTTGCTCCTATGTATCAACAAAAAATTAATTTCTAATTAGAAATCAACAAGCAAAATAAGTTAAAGTACTAAGCTAATATTTTAAAATTACCTTAAAATTTTGTGTCTCCCACTTATTGTCAATCAACCATCGCCAATCATCTTCTTCCACATCCTTTGGACAATGTTTGCTCTTGATATAGCTTTGGTGCAAATGATACTGCCTATTTTTGTATTGTGCTTGCACTTGTTTCATCACATAAGGCTGCACTTCATTTAAGAAATTAAATTTATTCTGAAATTTGTATTAAAAAATATAGTTTTAATTTTTTCCTAAAAGCTGAAATAGTTCCAATAATCAATTTTTAAGCAAAAAACTTTAATTTATAAATTCAGATATCATTTCATCAAGTGGAAAGGATGTAAAACCAATCATGTTAATAATTATATCTATAAATCATTTACGTGCCCCACACTTATAATTGTTGGCATACTTACTAACAAATAGGTTTCAATAAAATTAGGTTTCCAAACAACGTATGGTTCAAACTCTTCAAAAGCAAATTATCCTATCTATTTTGGTATTACCTACGCTTTATTTCCAAACAAATATGCGAGTAAATACTATATCTATAAAGTAGCATTTGTTTCATGCTAAATTGGTTGAAAATTACTAAGATGACTCTAATTCTTTTCCCCCAACAAGAAACCTTAAATAAGGAAGAGTTTTTAATAGCTAACTAAGTGTATCATATTAAAATAGTAGGATATGGGTGTCAAGTATCAAAAAATAATTCTACATTCTAACTTTTGAAATTTGTACAATAAATATTGAATCTTACCTTTAAAAAAATATCCACATTGCCTTCATATCATGTTTTTGGAATCTCTTTCCAACTGGGGACCCGAAGTGGTGCGAGTTGTCTAATCAAAATGGTGACTTCTGATTTGAAAAGTTTAGCATGCTTGCCACATACCTTATAGTATGGAGGAGGAACCCGAACATCAATTTGGTGCCCATTGGCTTTCTTCTTGGCAAGTGTTGCATTGATGGTTGGTCCTCGTCCCACGTTTTTTTAGAATTTTTCATTTCCGAGAAATTAAAATTTAATAAATAAATAATTTTTCACATAAGATTATAAAATACAATTATATGATATTTAAGTTCACATCACCTGTGCTAGTAATAACTTGTTCATCTAACCCACATGCATTATTTGAAATTCCAACTACAGCATTGGATTGTTGATTTAGAACCCCTGTGGTTTGAGAATCGTCTACCATATGGGAAACATCTTGTTCATCATCCGAACTTTCTAGATAATTACATCTTTCAAAGGTAACCATTTTGGACTTCACAAAAAAAAACAAATTAGTACAAGTAGAATAAAGATCAAGCAAGAGACAAAAAATTATATATATTTTGACTAGTAAATTTTCAAGTTATAAGATGCATGAAAGAGAAAGTCACTTAATTCCAAAGAAATTATTAAATGTTACATAAGAAATGTCAAGGAGTCACTGGATATTGATTTGTTTTTGTTTCCTAACTAATGCAAATATTGTTTTGTAGTTCAATGGCTAATAGTTAATGTTGTTAAGAGAATATACAAGTACATAGAACTTTTGAACAAAAGCTGAATCAATCATTGATACTAAGTGTATGAACTATTAAGTGCTTCATTATCTAAAATCCAACTATATTATACCTGAAATGGCATCTTTGTCAAAGGATCAATATCACCTTTAGCAATGCCTTGAACTATGCTTTTTGGAAGCCAAGTATGCCTAGTTAAGTACTCAAATATATGCATATTAACATAATAAATAAATATATATATATGTATATATGCTGAGATAGAATAAATTGTCAAATAAATAAAGGATATGGGCCTAAGAAATCCAAAAACTCCAAGTCAAGAACAAAATCACGAGGAATGTCTGATAAATGCACAATATCCTCCTTTCTAGGATCATAAACTCTTTGGTGTTGGAATGCCCCAATGGCTTTTTTAAAAGCTTCCTCATAGTTGGGTGGAATAGCAATAGAATTGCATCTCAAGTGTTTGATAACCTGAAAATAAGAACAATCAATTACATTTTTCATTAACCAAATACTTGGGTATTCAAGCTTGTAAGATGAACCTATGGATTACTACAACTAGGTCTATCTCTTGAAATTAGCTTATTGGCCACTAAAAAATAATCCATTTTATTTACATATATGGGGATATGTTTACTAAGCATCAAAACATTTCAATCATAGTATAATGAATGGAAAACTAGTGCACCATCACATCAATCAAATATAAAATTAATATGCTCTACATCTCAAACAATTGCAACACACTCAATATTTGAGTGACGCCAACATTTAGAACTTAGCAAAGATAAAAACACAACAATGGAGACACAATAATATTTTACATATTATATAGAGACAAACAAGAAAACATTATATACCTATTATATAGAGACAAACAAGAAAACATTATATTTTACATGAAGTTCAATAAACACAACCTTTAGAAATATTATCTTTCTTTACTGCTTGATATGAATGTAGATATCATCATAATATATGTTTCATGGATAAAATCTGCGAGTTCTCATGTGGTTACATGAAAAAATGCAGCAACACAGTGACAAACATGTTCAAGTTGCAAACCCCTTGCTCACTCTTCAAAAGGAAAACAAAAGTATTACCGAATGGACTGTACAAGTAAATCAAAATTAATGTTATATTATTCATCATGTATAAACATTTGCTTAAATAAAATATCTAATTCAATGGATAAAGAGAATTTCTTTACCTTGGCATAACTTTTGAACCTTTGAACAAGTGCATGTGCCCGTTTCAAGCCAATGCCAGGTATTGATTGTAAATAGTCACATCCACTAAAAATGCACATCTCAAGTAACATAGTTTTAGTAAAACTAGTAAGATCAAGGTCTTTATTTTCTCTTAACATTGAACTTTTAAATTCAACACCTTGTCCAGATTTGTCCATTTTGAAAATAATCTAAAAAATAGTCCAAAAATTAGTAAAAATAACAAATAATAAAATGGCAGTAAATAATTGGTCTTAGGTGCATCATATATAAATTAGGAAAGTTTGAGTTTCCTGAATGAATTGAAACTTTTATACAACGTACTCTATGACACCCAAATGGTATTAAGTCTGAGTCCTCAGTAATGACAGCATCAACAAGCTTATTAATGGACAAAAATGTCATCTGGGCATCAGCCTCATAAGGCGCCACAATATAATCAACCTTTTCCTTCTTCAAAACCTGAATTAATGCCAGTTTGCTAGAAAAATTCAGAGAAAACTAAAAATGAAAATATAAATAGGAAAAAAAATAGAGGTATCTACCATGATTATGTCATTGATTATCAAACAGCATAGAGAAAAAAAAAACAAAAGAAGAAGAAGAAGAAGAAAAGAAGAAGAAGAAGAAGTAATTGATATATATGCATTTTGAAATGTATATCAATCGACTAATAGTTAATAGATTGAAAGCCTTGATGAAATGGGAATGCCAAAAATTGTCTTCCTATAGACTTACAATTTAATCAAAGTTCTATGTTTTCTCACTACCATATTTGTCAGATAGTTAATATAAAAGTAGTATAAAACCTATATCAGTAAGAACCTTGTTATTAGGTTCATAAGAGACTATCCTACAAAAGTAAAAAAGTTAAGAGAATTTAAGAAGA